>NW_027271039.1:1050000-1140000 GCF_040938485.1 Diadema antillarum
TCTCCCCAATCCATTATCTTAATAAAACCGTGTCCTTCTCTATTTCTCTCTGTCTTCCCTTTTTTCTTAGAGTCTCGCGACCCCCCCCCCCCTTCTCTTTCTCTTTGTCAGCCTTATCGAAATTCTACTGATGATGAGCACCAAAAAAAAAAAAAAAAGAAACCTTAAACAGAACGGGCATAATATATTTTTTATTCACTAAGATAAGTATGTGCAATATAACGAATATTATTGTAATAATCGTTAAATTCAATTCCATTCAATTCAATTCAAAGTTTATTCCATTTTCAGACAAAAAGCGTTTACATTCCTAATTCTCCTGAAAAGAGAGAATAAAGTAAACAAGACATTGTGGAATGAAAAGATTAATCAATAATTATGGAATCTTATAGTAATCATACATCGTGCAGACAAGTGAAGTGGCCGACAGAATCACTGTTTATAGAGCTTACAAATAAAGTCATTTGTCACCAACAAATAGCGAATGCCATAAAGGCATATTGGTTGTGGTAAAAGAACATGTTCGTTAATGCACTCGATGCCAAGCAATGAAATGAAAACTTCCAAAAGTGTGTTGCAGACCTTTCTACTCTCTTGGTCTACATGTGTTCATTATTTTTAATCATGTTTTCACCCATGAATTCCATGAAATTCTACGGTATATCGAGTAGGATTATGCAATTAATATTACATTTAAATCGAGTGACGTGACTAAAAACATGAGATGAAAGAATTGTCGTTTTCTGAAACGAGCAGATGAGGTCATCACGACACGGCGTTTTTGTTCAAAATGAGTCAGGACATTGCATACAGTTGATTTGCTCAGTTTAAAGAAAATTGCTATATCACTGTAAACGTACATGAAATATTCATTACATGTCGGGCTAAAACAAGAAATATTCATTACACGTCGGGCTAAAGCAATTAACTAATGAGATTTTTGTTTCAACACGATTGCAAATGATTAGATTAAATTAGCATTTCATGAGTGATGTTAAGTTGATAGCAAAAACCCATAATGTTACAAAAATAAATACATTCTCATTGGTCATGATGTTCCTTATCTGAAATTGTGTAAAGGAGTTGGAAACATTATTTGAAACATTTAACCGACTTTCTGGTTTAGATTCCTAATTCAAAAGAATTGTATAGTTTTGGTTAAGAAAGGGTTTCAGGTTTTCCGACTTTATTTGGTTAGGTAACATGAAAATTCTGATGAATTATATATTTTTTTAACTTTTCGCGGTTTTATGATGAAGCATTTTGTTTTCATTTGTCACTTTTTGTTGAGAGGAAGAGATAAAACTTCAAAGAATAAGACTCTCATGGGGGAGACTTAATCTCATTATTTTTTCCCTATTTGTGACCCTGCACATCAAAACAAACAAAAAGTCGCCAGACATTAATTTTATTCTAAAAGAGCGGACTTTAAGCTTTAAAATAATGTATAACTCAAATCAAATGGACTCTCCTAACCTATCTAAATATTGGAAATAAAGCACACACTCAGGAAAAGTGTGAACTGAGAAAAGAGGCTCTGAAGTACAGTGTCTATTCAAGCGCTTAATCTTTACCAAACCGTGCTGGCTGTCCGATGAATGGGAAAACAAAAACAAAAACAGAAAGTAAACCACCAGAGTAACAACAATGAAGAGATTATCAGATTAAACTGAAATTAAGCATGCCTCATTTACACATTCTGTCCATAATTAATGGCAACTTTCAAAGCAGTAGCACTATCCTTTCAAAAGTTATTAGAGTTGAAAATGAAGAGTGTGGACAAGGTTTTTCAGAAATGAAAAAGAGATTCTAAAGACACACCTAATCACACTATTCTACCAAAAATGTTCGAGATAAACTGCTAAGAAACATACTTTCCTGCCCGTTTTATGATACCAAATTTTAGCATAATGTAAAAGAAGACCCGCTCTTTCTGAAATATGAAAAAGTCAAGTTCGGCTAGGTTGACCCATTTCACTTATTTTCAGTCCTCACGCAAAATCAGTGTGTGCGACATATGTTCGTTTTGAGGTGCACGGTCACAATTGGTCAAAGCAAAGTATTTGATAACACTAAATTAAAGCAAATTTCTCTGAAATTTCGTTTTCTTGTTCGACTTAAAGATAAAATACAAACATTAGAAGTGACCCTAAAGAACGTAATTTTTACTGTATCCACGAAGAAATTCAGACTAACCGAGGTAATTAACAAATTAAAAGCTTCTATACAAAGTTTCCAATCAAACTCGAGAAATTATAAATGCTCTAAGGAAAAGAAAAATGATTGTTCCAATAAAAATCAGAGCTTGTATACTGTAACCAAGCTATCCAGTCATAATCTTATGGTTATTTGCATGATGTGAATGATGAATTTAGTTAGGTATACAAATTGAAGTGAATTTCTGACAAGGGGATTTCGTGAAAAAAACAAACAAACTAATTTCTCAGATTCCTCGTGGTAGTAAGTGACGCAAATTTCAATACAAATGCAGTGTATTTTTTTGCATATAACAACAAATAAAAACAAATTATAAGTTCCTTTCGAGGGATTCGGGGATAATCGATGCAGTTTCAGTCACTTATATTGCTGCTTTGGCGATAGAATAAGTTCTGATAATGTAAATATTACTTCAATAGAATGACGGCAACAATAAAGCAAATGAAAATGATTGTGACGGAGAACCGTGATGTGCCTTGGTGAAACCAGGGTGGGATGAAATAAAAGTGTCCATTCGGGACACGAGAGTTGGAGTTGGCAAACATGGCGTGAACAGCTGTATTCATTCGGTGCTGATCCAAGAATGTTTTGTCGGTGTATGACAGATGTTATATCGGTGCTGATGGGTGTTCTGTTGGTGCATGACAATGATTCACAACAAGAAAATGAACATTTGATCTTTTTTAGACAATAATGACAACTCAAGTATCTGTTGGTTACATAGCAAAGTATTTAATCATAAGAACTCATGAGAGAGTGGGGATTTTTATGGATTTTATGGATTAACCCGTAATCAGAGTAGTTATGTCGTGATATCAGATTCTTTGCCAATCGGCTATGGGGGTGGGGCGATCAAGTTCGCTCACGTCAGGTTACGGGGATGCTTGCCAACTTGTACATAATTAATATATGAATCAATTTGGATAAATTGGAGACGTGAGAGTAGTTGAACAGCTTTGAATGAACCTAGCTGGAAAATGAAACATTACAGCGGAACAAATGAATAAATAATTATTTTCGTTTTGATCCGGATATTTTTCTGGATTTTTGAAGGATTTTTTTTATCTTTTTGTTTGAGGCTTTTGTAAGCGCTCTACAGCGCGTGCTCTGCAGAGCGAGGCGTCGACACAGCTGGAAGCTGATGACGTAACCAGAAGGCTTCTACGTAGAAGTAACTATATATAACTGTCTAAGTATATAGGGGTAATGGGGGATTTTCAGCATGCGTGTATGGCTGGAGTTCAGCTGCTGCTGGGCGGAAGTCTGCGCCCTCCGAATGTTTTCCTAGCTATGTATAAAAAAAAGTAATCCAACTTTGGAGGGCTACCATTTCATAATTGTCAGCTCTGAAAAGTGCAACGTTTATTGTTATGAAATAGGAACTCTTCCTTTTTTTTTTCACTGATACCTAATTATGCTAAAAAAATGTCATTCATGACAAAGCACGTGAATACAACAATGACAAATTACACTTTTTCCAAGTTTGCGTGTTATCGTGAAGAAACAGTGCATGTCTCACTGAATGGATGGAATCTCTCAATGAAAGTGGTAACATTAACAGGCCAGCCTGCATGACTGCAGGTATGTGTTTAAGGTTTCTTCTAACATTTTATGGTTCATAACCATTTACATGGCCACTTGTCCAATAACTTGGTCACTCCTACTGAGGCAAACCGACACAGTCCATTTTCCCTGTCCACCGTTCAACACATAGCTCGCAGCGCAAAAACCAAGTCTTGAATGTAAAGAGAGAAATGGATAATGGGTCAGCCTTTGTGGAAGTAACCAAGTTATCAACTACGGTGGCCATATTGAAGATTAGGCCTACAGACCACAAAATGTTAGAAGAAACTCTAAACACAAACCTGCAGTCATGCAGACTGACCTGCTAAAGTTACCACTTTCATTGAGAGATCCCTTCCATTCATTGATACCCCTTTCAGTAACCCTCATGGCTCCGACCAGGAGCGGACCGGGTCGAACATTTTGAGTTTATGAATGGGTGGAGGCATAGGCGTAGCCAGGATTTTTTAAAGGGGGGTGTTTAAGATTAGATCTATTCTTTATCTTAACTGAAAATAATTGATTGACAGGAGAAGCGGGAACACTTTGGAAGTATGGTGGAGAGAGGGGGTGGGAAGCGTGAAGAAGCTCAAAGGAGTTTTGATGATAAACCTGAAAAATGGTGATAATAACGATAATAATAATGACAATAACAATTATGATAATAATGTGAATTCAATCAATTCATCGTTTATTGTCCATATGGGAATTTGTTCTCTTTACATGTAACTAAATGGAAATTACATATTCAGAAGATACAGAGACATGTAGACATAAAAATAAAACATGCAAATATATGAAAGTGACATTAACAGGAAACAAGGAAAAGGAAATGTCAGATTTAATTATTTCATATCAATCTGAACTATTTTGTCATTCTGTTTAGTATTATTATCATCATAATCATTTTTATTATAATTATTATCAATCATTATCGTTATTATTATTGTATTGTATTGTGTTCGTAGTGATCTCATCTGAAATTTCATTAACTTTACTTCTCTTTTTTTCACGGTACAGAAGTGTGATTTCGTCACCAAAATTCACCATAAGCCTCTAAGATAATTCCATCACCTAAGCTATCAGCCGAATATGACTCTGTCACTTCGCTTGCCGTCCGTAACCATTCTGCGAGCGAGCGACCGACAAGAAACTTTATTTTCTTTAAAACGTAGATTCGTCATCAAAATACAATAATTGATTTTTATTAAGTACATCTTCATGCCGCATCCGAGGATTGTTACCCAAATATCATGATATTCAGGCATCACGCTACTGGAAACCATCTTGTTCCTAGATTTTACGAGCGATAAAAAAATGGAATTTTGTATACTGAGAACAGGGGGGCATTTCATGAAGGAACTTGTCTTATAAAATATCTGACAAGTCAATTATATCCGACAAGTTTTTAGAAATTCTTAAGTCTGATTGGCTGATTTCTCTGAACTTGTTTGATATGATTGACTTGTCGGACATTTTATCCGACAAGTTCCTTCATGAAACGCCCCCCCCCCCCCCCAAGGTTCTATTGTTTCTCCATTCTCATGATGGTGTATATTTTATCGGCATCTTCCGTTCTCATAGTGGGTATGATAGGAATAGGCTATTGGTCACAGGCCATTATCCACTGACATTCATCTATTTTAGGTCAACCTCCGCCCGATTCCTTGCAGTTATATTATATACTAAAATTCTTTATAAGTAAAAGAATAATATGACATTAGATAGAGACACAAGATACAAACCAATTCCCTTTTGTAAGAATAGTAATTATTAATATAACCTGCATTGCTTAAGCAACTTAAAATGCGAGTGAGAGAAGGGAGCAAACGCTTCCGGGTATTTCGTCTTCCACTTTCTTTTTGTTTGCTCTTCTTTCCTTTCTCTTTCCTTTTCTTTTCCTTTCTTTTCCTTTCCTACTTTCGTAAATGTTTTGTTGGGTTTTTTGACCAGCCAATTTGAGGGGACATGTGCCCCCCATGCCCCTTCCCGTAGTTATGCCAATGCGACTCATGGGCAATATGAACTAGAAGGGCCGTCGAAGGCGGCAAACCCACGTCTCTACAGTGCCAGAGCCCTGTTGTTATGAAGGAAATTTATCTTGATTCTTTTTCTTACGAGTTACATTGAATTTCGCTTTAACTTATAGATGTAATGTAGTATCCAAGAAAGTCACTGGGTTAAACATGCAGAGGCGTCACCAGCTATTTTTCAAGGGGGGTGCGTTTGGACAGTAAATGTAAACTGTGAGATTCTTTTTTTTTTATTTGGTTTATTGGCTCCTGTGTCATCATGAACATTTACACATGCTCTATAGTATGTACATGCATGCATAATTGTATACGTATACACGAATCTTTCGCTATGAAGGACTATATACGTAACGGGGGTACATTATGTGACGGTGTGAGATCCTCTGCGATGATCCATTCCACTCCTTCAGTGCGGAGGGTGTGGGAGGGGGATACCCCCTCCCACGGTAGGAACTTTTTGTAAAGACAAGAGTGTAAAAGTCGCGTTTATATATAGAGCATAGTGAAAATGAAAATACTATGAAGGACTATACGGGGGTACATTATGTGACGGTATGAGATCCTCGGCGAGGGAGCGAAGCAACCGAGCGGGAGAGGGTGTAGGAGGGACTTTTTGTAAAAAGAAAAAAAAAGAGAATTGCATAACAATTAATCCGTCCCATACTGAATTCTAAAATCTCCATAGACTTAGTACACAGGTCGCCAGGTTCCCGTTATGGAATGGGTTAAATACGAGCGAGCGGAGCGAGCGAGCTTGAAAATTTTGATATTTTACAATCCCCAAAACTGCCGTTTGTAGCTATATTTTTTCGCTTTGGAAATGAAGGGGCGCACCGGGCGCAACTGCTGGCAATTCCTGGCAGCAACATGAGGATAATGGCATAACGATTAAATGCGAGCGAACGGAGCGAGCGAGCTAGAAAATTTTGACATTTTACAGTCCAAAAACTGCCGTTTTTAGCTCTATCTTTTCGCTTTGGAGATAAGAGAGGGGGGGGTGGCACACCGGGCGCAACTGCTGGCAATTACTGGCAGCAACGTCAGGAGAATGGCACAACGATTAAATGCAAGCGAGCGCAGCGAGCGAGCTCGAAAATTTTAGCATTTCACAGTGTAAAAAAATGCAATTTTTAGCTACATCTTTTCGCTTTGAAAATTAAGGGGGGGGGGGGGCACCGGGCGCAACTGCTGGCAATTACTGGCAGTAACATCAGGAGAATTGCAAAGCGATTAAATGCGAGCGAGCTTAAAAATGTTGACATTTTACAGTCAAAAAATTACCGCTTGTAGCTATTCGCTTTGGAAATTAAGCAGGGCGCACCGGGCGCAAATGCTGGCAATTACTGGCAACAACGTCAGGAGAATGGGATAACAATTAAATGCGAGCGAGCGGAGCGAGCGAGCTTGAAAATTTGACATTTTAAAATCCCAAACTGCGGTTTGTAGCTATATTTTTTCGCTTTGGAAATGAAGGGGGCGCACCGGGCGCAACTGTTGGCAATTCCTGGCAGCAAGATTAGGACAATGGCATAACGATTAAATGCGAGCGAGCGGAGCGAGCGAGCTTGAAAATTTTGACATTTTACAGTCCAAAAACTGCCGTTTTTAGCTCTATCTTTTCGCTTTGGAGATAAAAAAGGGGGGGGGGGAGTGGCGCATCGGGCGCAACTGCTGGCAATTACTGGCAGGAACGTCAGGAGAATGGCACAACGATTAAATGCAAGCGAGCGAAGCGAGCGAGCTCGATAATTTTGGCATTTCGCAGTTTAAAAAATGCCGTCTTTCGCTACATCTTTTCGCTTTGAAAATTAAGGGGGAGGGGGCACCGGGCGCAACTGCTGGCAATTACTGGCAGTAACATCAGGAGAATGGCAAAGCAAATAAATGCGAGCGAGCTTGAAAATGTTGACATGTTACAGTCAAAAAATTACCGTTTGTAGCTATATTTTTTTCGCTTTGGAAATTAAGCAGGGCGCACCGGGTGCAACTGCTGGCAATTACTGGCAACAACATCAGGAGAATGGGACAACAATTAAATGCGAGCGAGCGGAGCGAGTGACCTTGAAAAAAAATTGACATTTTACAGTAAAAAGAAACTTCCGCTTGTAGCTATATTTCTTGCAGTAACATCAGGGGAATGGCATAACAATTAAATGCGAGCGAGCGGAACGAGTGAGCTTGAAAATTTTGACAGTCAAAAAACTGCCGTTTGTAGCTATATGTTTTCGTTTTCAAAATTAAGGGGCTGGGGGCGCACCGGGCACAACTGCTGGCAATTACTGGCAGCAACATCAGGAGGATGGCATAACGATTATATCGTCTGTATCACTTCAGTCAATCAATTTTCCTTACAACGTTTTTGTTACCCCAAGGTTCCACAATAATTATGTTTTCTCAATTTACTTTGTTTTGATTATGCAACCTTAGGCCTATTGTATGTTACCAAAGAAAGTGAAATGTTTGTGTCCTTTTCGAAAAATGAAATAAAGTTTGAATTGAATTGAATTGAATTGAATAAAATGCGAGCGAGCGGAGCGAGCGAGCTTGAAAATTTTGACATTAAGATTTTTACAGTCTAAAAACTGCCGTTTGTAGCTATCCTTTTCGCTTTGGAAATTAAGGAGGGGGGGGGGGGGCGCACCGGGTGCAACTGCTGGCAATTTGATACTGGCAGCAACATCAGGAGAATGGCATAGCGATTAAATACGAGCGAGCGGAGCGAGTGAGAGTGAAAATTTTGACATTTTACTGTCCAAAAACTGCCGTTTGTACCTATGGTTTGTTTTTTTTCGCTTAGGAAATTAAGGGGGGCGGTGCGCCACCGGTAGTCAAGGATGTCGGTTTATGTTCATGACTGGGGGAGGTATGACCAGCGTGGGGGCTTCGAAGTTTGTGTTTGTGTGTGTGTGTTTTATACATGGAAAAGTTGGGAAATAGCCCAGGTCAAGGCTTATTATTAGCAATGCAAGGCCTTTTAATAAGTATTATATAGTATGTAAAGCAACACTCGGTGATCTATATAGCTTTGATATAACGAAGTGTAAGGTACAGAGGTGTACATTCTACATCACATTGCGCAACATTGCAGCGACTATTTGCCGTTCGGATGTTCTGAGTACACTGCTCCATCCAGCTTTCATTCAGAATGCCAACCAGGAATCACGTTGAATCACAATCTTTTGTCGGCTCCGGGCTTTTTGAACAATGTTTCACACTATTGATGCCGCTTTGATTATGGTTAAAAGAAATCTTAGAGAAAAAAATAATTTCTTGCTCACCCTTTCATGTCAATTTCAAAAGCAGTTTACTAACCCTTGAATTACAATTTTGATTTTTTTTTAAACCAGCGGTGCCCCCCCCCCCCGTTACGCCACTGATTGGATGATTGGAGACCTATAACGGGGGAGAGTGTGGGCAGGGTATCTCCCTCCCATGCGACGGAGCTTGTGCATTTTCTGAATTGATAATCCGTTGCACAATGAATGATACCGTACCTATATATACAGTACGATCGATAGATAGTAAACACTGTATGTATAGCATCAGTGCTGCCAGATCCGGGGTGCGATTGTTTATGTTTTTTGTTTTGGTTTTGGTTTTTTCCTCCTGGTGCTTGAAAATTTTGACATTTTACAGTCTAAAAACTGCCGTTTGTAGCTATCCTTTTCGCTTTGGAAATTAAGGAGGGGGGGGGGGGGCGCACCGGGTGCAACTGCTGGCAATTTGATACTGGCAGCAACATCAGGAGAATGGCATAGCGATTAAATACGAGCGAGCGGAGCGAGTGAGAGTGAAAATTTTGACATTTTACTGTCCAAAAACTGCCGTTTGTACCTATGGTTTTTTTTTTTTTTTTTTTTTCGCTTAGGAAATTAAGGGGGGCGGTGCGCCACCGGTAGTCAAGGATGTCGGTTTATGTTCATGACTGGGGGAGGTATGACCAGCGTGGGGGCTTCGAAGTGACCAAGCGGGGGAAGGATGGGCAAAATCTGCACTTTAGAGCATCTCCTAATTGTTTGTGTTTGTGTGTGTGTGTTTTATACATGGAAAAGTTGGGAAATAGCCCAGGTCAAGGCTTATTATTAGCAATGCAAGGCCTTTTAATAAGTATTATATAGTATGTAAAGCAACACTCGGTGATCTATATAGCTTTGATATAACGAAGTGTAAGGTACAGAGGTGTAAATTCTGCATCACATTGCGCAACATTGCAGCGACTATTTGCCGTTCGGATGTTCTGAGTACACTGCTCCATCCAGCTTTCATTCAGAATGCCAACCAGGAATCACGTTGAATCACAATCTTTTGTCGGCTCCGGGCTTTTTGAACAATGTTTCACACTATTGATGCCGCTTTGATTATGGTTAAAAGAAATCTTACTCTCTAAAAAAAATCGAGTGAAAATATTCACTGTTAAAAGAGTGAATACAAAAAATAGTGAATTTAGAGTGAAATTGGAGTGAATTTTGAGTGAAAATGTTCATTTTCATTCGTTTTAGAGTGACCTCAGGGATCACTCCAAAATCTTCGAGTGATCCCCGAGGTCACTCCAAAATGAGTGAAAATGAACATTTTCACTCAAAATTCACTCCAATTTCACTCTAAATTCACTCTTTTTTGCATTCACTCTTTTAAGAGTGAATATTTTCACTCGATTTTTTTTTAGAGAGTAGAGAAAAAAAAATTTCTTGCTCACCCTTTCATGTCAATTTCAAAAGCAGTTTACTAACCCTTGAATTACAATTTTGATTTTTTTTTAACCAGCGGTGCCCCCCCCCCCCCCCCGTTACGCCACTGATTGGATGATTGGAGACCTATAACGGGGGAGAGTGTGGGCAGGGTATCTCCCTCCCATGCGACGGAGCTTTTGCATTTTCTGAATTGATAATCCGTTGCACAATGAATGATACCGTACCTATATATACAGTACGATCGATAGATAGTAAACACTGTATGTATAGCATCAGTGCTGCCAGATCCGGGGTGCGATTGTTTATGTTTTTTGTTTTGGTTTTGGTTTTTTCCTCCTGGTGCTTGAAAATTTTGACATTTTACAGTCTAAAAACTGCCGTTTGTAGCTATCCTTTTCGCTTTGGAAATTAAGGAGGGGGGGGGGGGGGGGCGCACCGGGTGCAACTGCTGGCAATTTGATACTGGCAGCAACATCAGGAGAATGGCATAGCGATTAAATACGAGCGAGCGGAGCGAGTGAGAGTGAAAATTTTGACATTTTACTGTCCAAAAACTGCCGTTTGTACCTATGTTTTTTTTTTTTTTTTTTTTTTTTTTTTTTCGCTTAGGAAATTAAGGGGGGCGGTGCGCCACCGGTAGTCAAGGATGTCGGTTTATGTTCATGACTGGGGGAGGTATGACCAGCGTGGGGGCTTCGAAGTGACCAAGCGGGGGAAGGATGGGCAAAATCTGCACTTTAGAGCATCTCCTAATTGTTTGTGTTTGTGTGTGTGTGTTTTATACATGGAAAAGTTGGGAAATAGCCCAGGTCAAGGCTTATTATTAGCAATGCAAGGCCTTTTAATAAGTATTATATAGTATGTAAAGCAACACTCGGTGATCTATATAGCTTTGATATAACGAAGTGTAAGGTACAGAGGTGTAAATTCTGCATCACATTGCGCAACATTGCAGCGACTATTTGCCGTTCGGATGTTCTGAGTACACTGCTCCATCCAGCTTTCATTCAGAATGCCAACCAGGAATCACGTTGAATCACAATCTTTTGTCGGCTCCGGGCTTTTTGAACGTTTCACACTATTGATGCCGCTTTGATTATGGTTAAAAGAAATCTTACTCTCTAAAAAAAAATCGAGTGAAAATATTCACTCTTAAAAGAGTGAATACAAAAAATAGTGAATTTAGAGTGAAATTGGAGTGAATTTTGAGTGAAAATGTTCATTTTCATTCGTTTTAGAGTGACCTCAGGGATCACTCCAAAATCTTCGAGTGATCCCCGAGGTCACTCCAAAATGAGTGAAAATGAACATTTTCACTCAAAATTCACTCCAATTTCACTCTAAATTCACTCTTTTTTGTATTCACTCTTTTAAGAGTGAATATTTTCACTCGATTTTTTTTTTAGAGAGTAGAGAAAAAAAATAATTTCTTGCTCACCCTTTCATGTCAATTTCAAAAGCAGTTTACTAACCCTTGAATTACAATTTTGATTTTTTTTTAACCAGCGGTGCCCCCCCCCCCGTTACGCCACTGATTGGATGATTGGAGACCTATAACGGGGGAGAGTGTGGGCAGGGTATCTCCCTCCCATGCGACGGAGCTTTTGCATTTTCTGAATTGATAATCCGTTGCACAATGAATGATACCGTACCTATATATACAGTACGATCGATAGATAGTAAACACTGTATGTATAGCATCAGTGCTGCCAGATCCGGGGTGCGATTGTTTATGCTTTTTGTTTTTGTTTTGTTTTTTTCCTCCTGGTGCAAAATAAAAAAAAAATAAGAAGAAAAATAAAAAAAAGAACAATTATTTAGCGTCCGGCGTTGAGGTCACTGGCAGACTGAAGCGTTTTTGTGCGTGTGTGTGTGTGTGTTTTTTTTTTTTTTTGGTGTTTTTTTTTAGGTTCAGAAGGGGGGTGCGTTCGCACCCAGCGCACCCCCCCCCCCCCCCCCTGGTGACGCCCATGATTGAGTAGCAAGTAACTTGCTACTCCCAGACTCATAACAAAACAATATTGGATTAGCTTGTGCCTATTGAACTGCTAGAGCAGCCGCTGCACGTTGCGCGGCGCGCGCGGTCCCCGGACGCCCCTCCCCTGGACCGCGAGCACAGCGTGCGGCGGCTGCTCTCGCAGTATGCCTAGGTCTAACTTTGATATGTCACCGAACTACCGAAGTACAGTATTGTCAGTTTGCTGTGTTAAAAATCATTATGCGAATTACGTTGAAAACCATCGGATATAAACAGAATTAGACCTCTAGTAAGTTAGCTTACCTTGAGATTCTGTGAAAACGGGAAAACGTGCTTGAGCTGCTTCCAGTAGGCTACTATACTGACTGTACTTGGTAGTTGATACTACTAACTTAGCATGCAATTGTGCCTATAATATAGGCTGCAGCGCAGCATGCATTGCGTACACACATAATATTATGCATCATACACAATTTACGGTACCGCGTACAGTATAATGCACTTGTCAATGTAATGACTCACCCCACTACCCCCGGACATGGGTGCGTCATTTCCTCGTTTGGTCCGTCAAATTTGTGACCCAGGTGTGCGTCATTTTACCAGCTATGTCCGTCAAATTTTTGACCGAGAGGTGCGTCAAAATCCCATCATTGTCGTCAAATTTTTGACCGAGGGGTGCGTCATGGTACGTCACTTGGCTATGGAAAATAACACGCATTATTCTGAACCGAGGGGTGCGTCATGGTATGCACTTGGCTATGGAAAACTGCACGCATTTTTGCACGCTACCAGTACCGGATACACGTACGTACCGCGAGTGAATTTACAGTGAGCGCTGTCCCGCGGCAAGTGAAAATCAAAGTCGGGAAGCGTTTTGGAGTAGGCCTAAGAGGGAAAAATGCTTGCCCGAATCTGGCAAGCAAATGATTTAAAAGCCTCCCTTTCTCCTCACATTTTCTTTCCAACAAACTCATGAAATCACGCATACTCAATCTCAAGCCAGACGGACTGTTTAGCGATATAACGATTTCAACCTCACAGTACTAGTAAAATCAAAGATCGTATACGGAATTCCGTATTACGATCTTTGGTATACCGTTGCGTGGTGCGTACTGCGTGTACCTGCAGCTCAGTAGCAGGCAAGTCGAGTGTTAGTGGTGCGCGACTCGCTCGCTAACGCTGTGCAAGTCGCAAGTGAGCAGCGTGCTCGTTATTCCTCATCGAACGTACATCGTCCATGTGTTGCATTCAACCGGACTAGAAATGGCCGCGCACATACAGCGCATCTGCAGACAGTCATATGTATGGCCAGGTGACTATGGATTGCATGCATGCACATTAACATTCGGAATATCGTAGCAGCAGCAGAGTGATGTACGGTGAATGACGGTACGGTGCTTACAGGGCCAGGGTAAGGGAAACTTGCTGAAACTTTGACAAATTGTGTTTACGAACCGAAAGAAAACGAAATTGCTTGAATAAAGCGTATGCAAAAATCCTTTCAGTATTTACGGGGGTGCGTCAAATGTACCGAGGATGTCCGTCAAAAAAGTGACCTAGGTGTTCGTCAAAAACCCCGTGTTGTCCGTCAAAAAAGTGACTGTGGTGTTCGTCAAAAACCCCGTGTGGTCCGTCAAAAAGTGACTGTGGGGGTGCGTCAAAAACCCCGTGTGGTCAGTCAAAAAATGACCATGACGCACCCATGTCCGGGGGTAGTGGGGTGCGTCATTACATTGACAAGTGCATAACACCGGTAAACGGTGAACATTATGCGCATTGTATCTTCGCGATTCGGCCAGAAAGCAAAGCAGGGAAGAGAGAGAGAGAAAAAAAATGAACACAAAAGAAAGGAAAGGCGGAATTCAAAACGGAAATAAAAGCGGTAAAGACAGCTTTTGTTTCATTTTTCAACATCTAAACATTGTTGAAGAGGGGTGTTGAACAGCTCAAACACCTCCCTTTTGCCCAAGGGAGGTGTTTGAACACCTCAAACACCCCCATTTTGGCAAAGGGGGGGTGTTTGAACACCCAAAACACCCCCCCTCGCTACGCCCTTGGGTGGAGGCCAAAGTGGCTCGCGCCAGGTGCGGACTATTATGGCGCTGCTGCAGCTAGCACTCGGGTGCGGACGTGGCGCTAGACCTGGCGCTGATTGAAGAGTTTATGAACGATAGCAGCGCCAGGCACGGGCCAAAATTCCTTTCACGGTTTAAAGGGACACAGTCCTCACGAAATTAAAAAAATATGTTGTTGCTGGTACCTCCAATGAACTACTTTCACCAAAAACAAACTTTAAAATCACCAAATAAGCTCGTACATTTTGGTTGAAAAAGTGTGACTCTGCATGGTGAATATGCTAATGAGCAAGTCTTGGCGGAGAGTCATACGTCGTCGATGCACAACTCTTCCCAGCCGTGTTCTGCTCGTTATCCGTACGCTCCCTAGTTTACCCGGATGCATGAAGACGTCGGTGGCTACTCATGAACCGACTCGTATTTGACATTGTTTCTACGTTGTGTGTGTGTGTGTGTGTGTGTGTGTGTGTGTTTGTGTGTGTGTGTATGTATTGTGTATTATATTCGCACGTGTGGACGGTACAACTAGATGATAGATCTACGGTAGATACGCGTACGCACCCCGTACGCGGTTTGCCCTTCGCACTTTTCCAGTCTCAAGCGCAGCTGCAGCCCTACCTGTCGCCGCTCATGCATGTTCTATAGTACGTACACAGTGTACATATTTGTAGGTAGAAACGATTCCACACAGGCCTAGCGCCTGCTAGTACACTACAGGGGCGACCGCATTCAGCGTCGTCTGGTCAGGCTATCTTACATCAGTAGTTTTGCTCGAATCGTGCAGAAAATTTCCCAGGAAAATCCTTTTTTCCGTCCCAGACCAACAAAAGTATCGTGAAAGGTGAGCTGTATGGCTGGGAAATATCGGTACAACGATGCCGAACATAAGAAACTTAGGGCCTACAAAATCTCGAAATCGTGTTGTGACCTACCTGTGCGTGGACAATTTGTGAAGCGATGTTTTTACGTGGACCGGCAGGCTGTGGCCCTCGGTTATAAACCGAGAAAACTCCTGAAACCAGATGCAATCCTGACCATTTGCTCACATGAGTTATAAAACAGAAACACCTCGAGCATCGACTTCGAAGAGAACCGAGGGAAAAAAGCGTAGAGAGGTAAGGAAAGTGGCTAGCTATGTTTAATTTACCGTGGGCCTGCAGCCGGGGTTGGACTGCAGTACAGCGCCACTGAGCTAGCTGCTGCCAGTGCCGACTGGACATGCACGGCAAAGTGGAGCGAAATCATATCCCTACGACCCCCTGTGTTTACCCTTCCCGGCTCACGTCATATTTTTTTTTTTTCGAGGAAAGGCGATTATCTGACTACTTACAGAAATATTGAGATACAAACAATGTTTTCTTTGAAGAATTCGACTCTCTCATGCACAGGTTATCTCCGGTTTGAATGCCAAAATCGACTGGACGGAGTCGAGTGTACTGTGTATGTATACATTGGTATGGTAAGGATTTGCGCGCGAGAGTGGTTTCTACGCTAAGAAGTATGCAACACGGACGGAAGCTAGAAAACGACCGTGCCTATTTGATGTCAAGTTCAAGGTATATTTGGTTTAAAAATACATATAAATTTATGTTTACAATATTAATTTTTCGTAAATTATATATATCTAAGCTTGAAATATTTTGTTTGAAATTATAAAACCACAAACTTTCACATTATATGATAAAATTGCAACTAATCATTTGAACACTTAAATTGGTTTTTAGAGGCACGGCTGTCAACTTGGTGAGTAGGGCATGCACTACGTAGCATCTTTTTGCCGGCTCTTTCACGATCGCTTGCAGGAATTATTTTTCAAAAATCGCATACGGAGACAATTTTTGATGTCCAAGCGTATAAATTGGTGAAAGTTTATATTTTTTACTCTTCTTAATTATCAGTACAGTGAAAATCTCAGGACTGCTTCCCTTTAATAAAGGTCACAGCTCCGCTGCTCAGCTCATAAGCGCGCGACACGCACATCAATTGTCGCGCGAAAATGCACTTCCGCTCTGTCCATGACGCGTTCAGTTACCATGGCATATATTTCTTTACGTGACCGAGTTTATGACTGGGTCATCGTAAAAGTAGCGCGGCACTGCTATAGTTACTGAACGCAATTTTTACTTCTTCGCGCGGGTAATTTAGCTCGGACCAGGAGCAGGCCGAAAATGTATGAGATTATGAAAACGGCATGAGACATGCGTTGTTCCTTTACGATAACACTCAGAGCTGGAAAAATCGCAATTTGTGATTGTTGTCGTTTAAGTTCATTTGCTCAGTCATGCTTGAAATTTTCAACATAATTAGGTATCAATGTATAGAGAAAGAGTTCCTTTTTCCTCACAACTAATACTGCACTCTCCAGAGCTGACAATTATGAAATGGTAGCCCTCCATTTTTTTTTTATATGCATGGTATAATATGTGTGTGTGCGTATGTGTGCAGATTTTTTTTCTTTCCTTTTTGGAATACGACAATGTTTTAAAGAGTAATAAAACGACGTTTCGATGGCATACTGTTTAGATCAAAGTTAATACAAACCTTTAATCTTAAGGAGAAAAGAAACTGCATTA
Organism: Diadema antillarum; assembly: GCF_040938485.1. Taxonomy (NCBI): domain Eukaryota; kingdom Metazoa; phylum Echinodermata; class Echinoidea; order Diadematoida; family Diadematidae; genus Diadema; species Diadema antillarum. The sequence goes on from NW_027271039.1 coordinate 1,067,131, forward strand.
CCCTATTGACCTTTAAATCCAAGAGCGCGCACACTCACACGAACAAACGCACCGACAAATATAGAAGACAATAACATGATTCTTTTTTTTTAATGGAGTTTTAAAGGCAAATTAGTATCAAATAGGGAGACATGCAGCAATTACAGGTGAACGCACGCATACGTCCTATACCTGGTGCCATCTTCACTCCATAGAATGTGGTTTACAAGGATTGATCAGGAAAGAATGTTTACACGATGTCATTATTGCTGGCAAGCAGCACCATGAAACAAGATTACATAGACTGAAAAAAACCCCGATAAAAACAGCTTTGTCAAGTTTTCTCCCACTGCAGCAGAAGGTGTGTTCTTGTTAGCACTATATATATAATAATTATATGCAATTCCTCCCAGATAGATATGAAATACATATCTATTGGAAGATTTCTGTGTGATCGAATGAAATATCCTGCGGAGATACTTGTACACATGTTTGCGCAGTAAAAGTCGTTTTAAGCTATAATTATTGTTCTGTATATTTATGTACAGTATGCGTGATTTCGACAAAGATTTACCCAAGGGGGGAGGGAGTAATTCGAGATACAATGTTTCATTATTGTTTTCGTTGTGCAAGCGATAGGGGGAGGGACACAGTAAAGCAATTTTTATAACTTTTTTCCAGAAACTGATACTGACGAAACAGATATTTTAGTGGGATAAACAGCTTGGACAGTATACTTTCATGAATGTAATTCAATTATGTTGTTCTTTCCGCAGTTGTTAATTATCTATTGAAATCTTAAAGAAACGGATCAAAATAAAATTAACACAAAATTTGTTTTTGCTTGAAATATTGGCATATCTTAACATGCATGCTACTCTCTAAAAAAAAAATAGTGAAAATCAATTTCGAGTGAAATTGTGTGAATTTTGCGTGAAAATTTTCATTTCTATTCGTTTTAGAGTGACCTCATTGATCACTCCAAAATCCATATGGAAAGGTTGTCTCTTTTAATACACACAGAACACGCGCGCGCGCACCCTGTGTTATAACCTATGGAGACGCACAAGCAAAACCCGACACTGTCATTAATGGAGAAATATCATAAAGTAAGTAATGTCCGTGGACTTGGGGCTTGTGGTTTTCTAGTCTTAGGACATTTTTCTATAGAATACTAAAATTACAAGATAAATTGACTTCTAATAACGTCGGACTGGCTGCTCAAAAACAGCTTTGTGAGTTCACTTCAGAATAACTGCCCCATAGGATTGTACACACTTCCTGAAGTGATGCAGTGATACCTCCCTATTTGAAAGGCTGTATCTCCGCAACCAAATGGCACATGAAGCTGGGGCTTCTACCATATTACGCGCCAAAAAAAATGTTCTATCATATATGTCAAACTCATTGTGATTGAATCGTAGGTCTTGTCGGAATTGGCAAAAAACTGAGAAGGTCCCGTCCTCAATCCAATCACAATCAGCGACACAGAGAAGCTCATTATCATATGAAACATGACGTCACTGTTTATTCGTGGCTGCATTTGGACGATTTATGATTTCATATACCGTGAGTTTTAACGTAAATTGGATATGCATTTCTCATTTCTAAGTTTCCTGAAGTCAGCGGTGAGCCCTTGTATTAACTGACCACCTACTGTACCAGTTATGACTTTATATGTTGCTGGGAAGATATAGAAAACGGGAATTTTCTTCTTCGATGATGTTCGATAATCATATCTTTCTCGGCAAGCTCATATACGCAGAGTGCACCATTGTGTAATGGGGGTGAACGTGCCCAGGTAACCGCGAGTGGAGCATGAAGCACAGTGCAGTGCAGTGCCGGTGGAACTTGCAGTGGTCAACATTCCAACGTGATTGTGAATCTACACTACATTCAGCTTTCAGTTTCTATTTGTGCATCTTTTAGAGTGTACTTGGGTTTTGCTATTAATTTACTGAAGTTGCTGCACATGTATGAGAATTAAACGACTGTCAGCAATATATGATTGATACCTCAGTCAGTGTGTGTGTGTGTGTGTGTGTGAGAGAGTGTGTGGTCAGTTAAAAAACAGATAATATAAACAATTTCATGAAAAGCATGTAATTCATGTTGTCAATGTAGGTTTTATCCATATAATGCTATGTTTAATGACTGCCCCTATGTTGTTTCTGCAGCATTTTACCCATATTCGACAATGGACCAGTCCGTATCACTGCTGTGTGCACGACGTGTGCGGCAGACCGTGTAGGCTCATGAATAATTCAAAGCAAGAACCTTCGCGTTCTGTGTGTGCGGGCAGCGTGCACTCTCAGCTGTATAGGGCTCACACGGGTAAATAATTCCCCGTAGAGACGTGTGTTAAAATTCAAATTTCAAGAAATTCTGTAAAATAGCTGGGAAAAATGAGGTGTTTCATCTTCACTAACCTGAATAAGTGAGATATTACCTTTCATCCATCAGATTGCCAGGGTGGGTTGTTCTGCTCTAATTCTGTCCAGGGGTCCGCAAAGCCAGGCTACGAGTTCTTGTCACTCAAAAAAATCACCTATTTTCCGTACACGTACCCAATGAAATATAGTCCCCTCAAATTCCATCAGAAAAGCTTTCATCTTCCAACCAAAATGCAGTTTGTAGAGGAATTCATACTCAATATCTACAGCTATTCAGTTTTTTTCCAAACTACATCATTGATTTTTAATTAATTTTTTTCTTCATTTATTTTGGTATCTTTGGTACGAATTTGTGAAGGGGTCTGGGACAGTCCATTTTATTCACAGGTGTGAGCCCTATAGTGGAGGTCATATTTCTTATTTGACTTTTAAACATCATAAATGTGTTTTTTATGATATTTGCCCCTACATCATATGAGAAATTACACTTTCAAGGATTATAAAGCTTCTCAAAGGGACACTTTTAGAAAATCATGCCCTTTAGGTTTTTTTTAAAATAAATCTTGCAGTTTTGATCAGTTCTTCATAAGATGAATACATAGATCCAGGCAGTTATCCTTGATTGTGGGTGTGTCATCATCACCTTATAGCTTACAAAGTACTTGATAAGACTTTGTTTTGTCAAACAGACTAACTTTATGTATTTTGAGCTGTTTCAGTGGTAGCCAAAACAAAGAAATACATTAAAATAACACAGTCAATCAAAGTTGTGTGATACTGATGACTGACTGCTATGTACTAAGATCTAGTGACAAGAACATAATATTAAGAAAAGAAATAGTAGCAAGACAGAGTTGAGGAGAGGGGGGTAGAGGAGAGAGGTAGAGAGAGGGGGGTATGGAGGGGAAGGGAGGGAGGAAGAGATCTGACACAATACAAGATACACAATACAAGATTAACACAGTCATTCAAAGTTGTGTGATACTGATGACTGCTATTTACTAAGATCTAGTACCACAAGAACATAATATTAAGAAAAGAAATTGTAGCAAGGAAGAGTGGGGGGGGGGGGAGTAGAGGAGAGAGGTAGAGGCAGGGGGGGGGGTAGGGAGCAGAAGGGGGAGGGAGGAAGAGATCTGATACAATACAAGATACACAATACAAGAAGTCATTCAAAGTTGTGTGATACTGATGACTGCTATTTACAGTACTAAGATCTAGTACCACAAGAACTAAGAAAAGAAATTGTAGCAAGATAGAGTTGGGGGGGGGGGAGTAGAGGAGAGAGGTAGAGGGAGGCGGGGGTGGGGAATAGGGATGAGAAGGGGGAGGGAGGAAGAGAGATCTGACACAATACAAGATCAACATAAACCAGCAGAGCTTGTATGGGATGAATACTTCCCATAGACTTGCATGTATTGCGTGCATTCTCTATAGGGCTCACACGGGTAAATAATTCCCCATAGAGACGTGTGTTAAAATTCAAATTTCAAAAAATTCTGTAAAATAGCTGGGAGAAATGAGGTTTTTCATCTTCACTAACCTGAATAAGTGAGATATTACCTTTCATCCATCAGATTGCCAGGGTGGGTTGTTCTGCTCTAATTCTGTCCAGGGGTCCGCAAAGCCAGACTACGAGTTCTTGTCACTCAAAAAATCACCTATTTTCCGTACACGTACCCAATGAAATATAGTCCCCTCAAATTCCATCAGAAAAGCTTTCATCTTCCAACCAAAATGCAGTTTGTAGAGGAATTCATACTCAATATCTACAGCTATTCAGTTTTTTTCCAAACTACATCATTGATTTTTAATTAATTTTTTTCTTCATTTATTTTGGTATCTTTGGTACGAATTTGTGAAGGGGTCTGGGACAGTCCAGTTTATTTACAGGTGTGAGCCCTAGAATGATTTTAGTAGACTTTTGGCCAAAAACCTTTCCATATGTTGAGTGATTCCTGAGGTCACTCCAAAATGAGTGAAAATCAACGTTTTCACTCAAAATTCACTCCAATTTCTCCCAAAGTCACTCTTTTTTGGTATTCACTCCTTAAAGAGTGAATATTTTCACTCGATTTTCTTTTAGAGAGTATAAAAGAGCAATTGGTTGACATGGTTATATCGTACATCATATAGGGCTACATGTACATTGTGGAAGTAGGGCGGAGGGGGGGGGGGGGGGGTCACTTGGTTGAAATACATGTGTTTAAAGAAGGTCAAAGCGTTGCCGGAAGGTTGGCGTTCAATGGAATTCGCTTTGTATGTATGTCACATTTCGGAGGTACGAGGTAATACCCTTCAGGTCGCGGAATGTAGCATTGGTTATTAGCCGTCCTATGGCCGATCACAGCGCTTGTCGAATCGTTGACTTCGTGCTAGACCTGAGGACAGCCGGCGTCTTGCTGGTTCTCATCTTGATGTTCAGCGTCGCCAGGGCGACTGCCGATTTCGTCAGCGACCTCGGGTGAACCCCTTTGGCATTCACCCTCTGCTGGAGATTAGTTGTCGCCACTATTCTCAGGAAGCTCTGTTTGCCCTTGTCCCGAATTGTCACGCATCTCTCCGTTTTCCTCTTGCTGTCGGATTTGTGGACGGTCGTCTTCTTGATGGTTATCAGCTTGACGTTTAGGACCCTCTCGTGGGTCGTTTCGACGCTGCTGCCGGTGCCTGGTCATTGCAACGATTTTCAGGGCGATCTGCTTGTCCTCCTTGTTGGTTTTCAGCTGGACGTTCGGCTTCGCAGAGACCATGATCGATGTTGTCAGCGCCCTCTGGAAAGGATCTTTGGCCATTTACATTACTGGATCTACCTTATAATATTATGTTATGCTTTACATGGAGAAGTAAATTTCTCATGACCATTTTTTTCTATTTATGTTTAACTGTTTGTTTGTTTTTTCTTCTAGATATTTTTGTTTTCTTTTTGATAATTGATACCTTCATTGAGGTAAGGATCGTGTTATCATTGAGAGACCATAATCTTCAACATTTTTTTTTAATCCCTCTTCTTTGAAACTGCACCTTGTAACACTCTCTTCTATTCATCGACTTTTGTATGTGATTAGATGGTCCAATTTCAGGGTATGTAATATTTTAAAGATTGACGCTTATATTACTGAAATATGTAGAAAAGTAGAAGTTCATATTTGCCTAAATATTATCGCCTTTGAGCTTAAATGTTCTATTAACAAACAAATATGATACTGAAGAAAAAAGAAAACGTGCATAAAACCCATGTGCGATTCGCCCTAATAGGATTGCTCCTCGACAGTAGCAACGCTGTCATGACTGTAGTAAACATACAAAAACCAAATTACTATTTTGTGGAGATTATCCAAGAAACAAATGACAGGCTTGTTTCATGCCATTCTCTCTTCTGAGTGTATATATATGAGTATCTGAATATAATAACCCAAGTCCATGGAAGACCATTAAAAAGTGACTTAGAAAAAACTTCATATCTTTTTTATTTGTCCAACAATATTCTATTTAACTGTGATAGGAAGGCAACATTGCATGTACAAATTATAAAATATATTATTATGACAATGGAGGCCATTTTGTGTGATGGACTTGGGTCGTTCTTTGAGTCATATACATGATATTCTGCTATAGAGATGAGAGGATGAGAGAGGGCGCTATAATATGAATGTAAGAATGACCCAAGTCCTTCATTCTTACATTCATTGATATAAGATTTAACTCATTCATTCCAGGCACTTCCGGGGGTAATTAGGATTCATCATTTATACACAAGATGAGTCCATGCATAAGCTACAATTTCCCATGTCAAACTGAATTTGGCCAAAAAAGGGTCGTTCTTATATTCACGTCTTCATATATATATGTATATAATTATATATATATATATATATATGTACATATATATATATATGTATATGTATATGTATATATATATTTACACACACATAATTATATATATATATATACATATATATATATATATATATATATATATTATATGAAGAGTTTGTTCGCAAAAACCGATAAGTCCATATTTGCCAAATGGAGATATTAGTGATTAAAGGTCAAGAAAAATAAAGAAAATGATAAGAAAAATTTTGCTTCTTTTGACCATAACTTCAAAAATGTACTTTAAATGTAGTGACCAATATATCATTTAGAAGGTATTATTTTGTACTTTAAGACAGAGACCGTACATCAAAATCTTCAAAAATGGACTTATCGGTTTTTGCGAACAAACTCTTCATATATTTACATACACACACACACACACACACACATATACATATGTGTGATATATGATGAAGAGTGTGACTTTGCCTTTCAGTATTTGAGAGCTATGCTCCGTTTTTAAGATCTTCAAGGTCTAGAATTTATTTTTTTACGGCGTTCTTCTTCTACTGATGCTCTGAAGCACAGTGTCTATTCAAGCACTTAATTTTAATACCAAACCGTGCCGGCTGTGCGATGAATGGGACAAAAAACAGGAAGTAAACCACCAGAGTAACAACAATGAAGGGATTATCAGATTAAACTGAAATTAAGCATGCCTCATTAACACATTCTGTCCATAATTAATGCCAACTTTCAAAGCAGTAGCGCTATCCTTTCAAAAGTTATTAGAGTTGAAAGTGAAGAGTGTGGACAAGGTTTTTCAGAAATGGAAAAGGGATTCTAAAGACACAACTAATCACACTATTCTACCAAAAATGTTCGAGATAAACTGCTAAAAAACACACTTTCCTGCCCGTTTTATAATACCAAATTTTAGCATTATGTAAAAGACGACCTGCCCTTTCAGAAAACATGAAAAAGTCAAGTTTGGCTTTGTTGACCCATTTCACTTATTTTCAGTCCTAACGTAAAATCAGTGTGTGCGACTTTGTTGTTTGTTTTGAGGTGCACGGTCATATACATACATAAAACGGCAGTTGTTATTGATTCCCTAACAACCAAACTGAAACACCAAAAACATTGTTGCGGTATTTATTGATACTAATACGGATTCGAAAGTTTGAGGTGATAATCTGTTATTTCTCAGACGTATTATAATATAATGAAATGACCACCCGTTTATCATGTGACTATTGACATATCGGGCTTATTCGAGAAGAATAATGAAAACGCTGAAAAATCATGTACTAGTTAAAATATGTGTGTATTAGGGGTGTGTGTGTGTGTGTGTGTGTGTGTGTATGTATGTGTCCACGCGTGCGTGTAGGCGGATTGTTTTATGCTATGTACTACAACACACATTTCAAATAGACTTCTGTCCGAGTATACTCAGGACTCGCCCTCAACGGGTTAAAGCTATAAATAAAGGAAAACCTAACAATTACAGCTAAATATCACACTCACACGGACACACGGACACATAATTGAACATACGATAACAATTCGAATATTTTTATGTACTATAGTTTAATCCGGAATGGAGAAAAGATGAATCAGTATTAAAGAACGAGAAGATATTTCAGGTGAGCCGACACCTACGTCCCTTAAAGAACAATGCCTGCCATCCAAACTCAAGACTAGTTTTCAGGTGTTAACAGAAACTAGTACTTGGCGAGTGCCTTTCTTGCTGGTACGCATCGTGAAAAGAGGTGTTCCCAGTTGCTCGCTAGAAGGAAACCTCAATTAGGCCTCTTTATATTAATGTTTCTTTTTCTTGAACCAAACATTTTTTTCCTTTGCAAATAATGTCCTAAAAAGATATAAGATAGTTGATACATTTTTTTTTTCTCAAGATTTATACAGAATACACTTTGTGATATAGTTGCAGATTTTGTCATCCAGCAAATAGGACCTCAATTGAGACGCTTTGTATGTCTGCATAGCAACACAACAATAACCGCATTTCATGACCTAAAGTTGTGTAACCATGATGTCTTAAATGGTTTATTCCGAGGCCGAGGAGCTATTCGAGAGAAATAACGGTAGGTTTATTATTCAGTTTTGCTGTTCAACACAGTGGTTTGTGAGAGGGATGGAGTCAAAGTATGTTCGGAACTCTGTTGTGAGAAAAATCACAATACAGACCTGATACTGGGATAGAAAACTGAGAGATTTATATTGTCACCACTATGACGATTCGTCTTTATTGGGTAGTATTTTAGTATTTCTTGTTGTAAGCACACGAAGAAGAACCTATTGATCTAAACAAAACTATGCTGCAGGAAAAAAAATCGATCTTCAGCATGTGATTTCATGAGGAAGTCAAGAAAGAGAGAAAGCTAATAATCACATCAAATACAGGTCGTCGAAGAAGGTAGAACTGCTGCCGATGGAAAGTAGGCGTGGTATCTATTCTACTTAGAACAGTTACTGGACCTAGGAACGGTTGCCTCCTTGCTGGTTCTGCGCTGGACGTTCAGCGCCCTGGGGTGAGCCGTTTTGACGCTGCTGATCTGCGGGTGCCTGGTCATTGCGACGATTCTCAGGGCGATCTGCTTGTCCTCCTTGTTGGCTTTCCGCTGGACGTTCAGCCTCGCCGGGACGACTATCGATGTTTTCACCGCCCTCGGGTGAGCCTCTTTGACCATTTACATCACGGGCTCTACGCTGTTGCTCAGAGGGTCGTTCTGCTTGGTGGGCAGGCCTCTGCTGCTCTCCACGATTTTGCTCACTGCCACCATTCTCAGGACGCTCTGCTTGCTGTTGTTGAGACTCACCGCGCCCTTCTGCGTTTTCTCCCTCCTGTCGGATTTGAGGACGGTCGGCCCCTTGCTGGTTCTCAGCTGGACGTTCAGCTTGTGGAGAGGATCTTTGGCCATTGACATCACGAGCTCTACGTTGCTCCTGAGATGGCATCTGGGATTCTTCAGGCCTCTGCTGCTGTGCTGGAGACTGTTCGCCGCCACTATTCTCAGGAAGCTGTGGTCGTTCCTGTGCAGACTCGCCACTCATCTCCCCGTTTCCTCCTTCCTGTCGGATTTGAGGACGGTCGGCTCCTTGCTGGTTCTGAGCTGGACGTTCAGCGCCCTCGGATGAGCCCCTTTGTTGTTGCTGCTCTGCAGGTTCCTGATCATTGCGACGATTCTCAGGGCGATCTGCTTGTCCTCCTTGTTGATTTTCAGCTGGACGTTCAGCCTCGCCGGGACGACTATCGATGTTTTCACCGCCCTCGGGTGAGCCTCTTTGACTATTTACATCACGGGCTCTACGTTGTTGCTCAGACGGACGTTCTGCTTGCTGGGCAGGCCTCTGCTGCTCTCCACGATTTTGCTCACTGCCACCATTCTCAGGACGCCCTGCTTGCTGTTGCTGAGACTCACTGCGCCCTTCGGCGTTGTCTCCTTCCTGTCGGATTTGAGGACGGTCGGCCCCTTGCTGATTCTCAGCTGGACGTTCAGCTTGTGGTGAGGATCTTTGGCCATTTACATCACGAGCTCTACGTTGCTCCTGAGATGGCACCTGGGATTCTTCAGGTCCCTGCTGCTCTGCTGGAGACTGTTCGTCGCCTCGATTCTCAGGAAGCTGTGGTCGTCCCTGTTCAGACTCGCCACTCATCTCCCCATTTTCCCCTTCCTGTCGCATTTGAGGACGGTCGGCTCCTTGCTGGTTCTGAGCTGGACGTTCAGCACCCTCGGGTGAGCCGTTTTGACGCTGCTGATCTGCGGGTGCCTGGTCATTGCGACGATTCTCAGGGCGATCTGCTTGTCTTCCTTGCTGGTTCTCAGCTGGACGGTCAGCTTCTCCGGGACGACTATCGATGTTTTCACCGCCCTCGGGTGAGCCTCTTAGGCCATTTACATCACGGGCTCTACGTTGCTGCTCAGAGGGACGTTCTGCTTGCTGGGCAGGCCTCTGCTGCTCTCCACGATTTTGCTCACTGCCACCATTCTCAGGACGCCCTGCTTGCTGTTGCTGAGACTCACCACGCCTTTCGGCGTTTTCTCCTTCCTGTCGGATTTGAGGACGGTCGGCCCCTTGCTGATTCTCAGCTGGACGTTCAGCTCTGCCTTCATTCCTTTCATTACTGGGACGGCCTGCATTTTCGGGACCAACTTGACCGTTTCCACCTTGAGGTCTACGTTCCTGGTCACCTCTGTTGTTTGCCAAGGGAGCCTGGTTGTCATCGGCACTATCAAAGTTTGCCGATCCACTGTCCCCATTGGGTGGTGGTGATGCAGGTGGTGGTTGTGAGGGAGGTGGTGGTGGTGATGCAGGTGGTCCTGTAGGTTGTGGTGGAGGAGGAGCTGTAGGCTCATCCCTGGGTGGTGGTGTCCCCTCGGCTGGTGGATTTATGGAGCCGTTGTTAGGACGTGGCTCATCGGGCACAGTGGCTTCTTCATCACGATTAACTGCAGAAAAGCATACAAGTTGAAAAAAGGAATTGTTGAAATTAATTTTGAACGCTAAAGAGCATCATCATCAAAATACTTATTGTTTACATCGATAGTCAATATTATTTCTTTCATATAAGAATTTTATGGAAATGTTTTGATATGTGCGAACTTCACTTATTACATTTTTGTTTATTTCAGTTGTGTCCTGTTGCCTTACGAGTAGTATGATCTTAACAGCAAAACCGGATTATGTACTACACATTATCATGAGTACGCTCTTATATTCTTGATATCTTTGTGATGGCCGATTCAGCCTACTTTATTAACGACTGAATATTATTTGAGTTTATCGTTTCTAACTGCACACCATGTCATAAACGTATTAAATATTTGCATACAATAAATGCACTGATAATTATGATAATGTGTTTGATTGAATACATCCGCACATACACATTCAATCCAATTCAATTCCAATTTATTTCTTACTTTCATACAAGTTCCCTTATCTTGTCAACAATTAAAAATAGAAGTATACATATTATGGTATCAAGGCGAGCGCGGCTTTCATGTCACCCGTGTTAGATTTTGCTTTAAAAATACAGCAAAACATTTTATTTCATATATCAATCTACTGTGACAAACAAAACTTTGAAATACTCACTGACAAATGCATCACAGCTCGCCAGATAGACGAAAACTGCCAGCAGGACACTGAGAAAAAATCGGTTCGCCATGGCTGGGGACGAGGACCAAATTGGTTTTCCCTTTAGAAGACAGCGTCTCTTCAAGAGCTGAAACCCACAGTACCCGGAGGTTTAAGCTATGTGCAGTATCCCCGATGTAACTCCGCTCGTTTTATAGGATTCACACCAACCACGTGATGTAAGAATAGCCAACCCCAATTTGATTACACAGCATTAGATGAATAAAGGTTAGGCCTATACCTTCAAGGTTACATTTCAGTTTTGATCTCGATATCAATCAATAGCATTACATGTATTTAACATAGGCTTGTCGTAACGTACCTTGAGATAAGATGAAAATTTACCCCGCGTTCTATTCTGATTATCGATCACTCTGTGAAAGTAACACAAGCTGTGAAGTTGGTAATGTTTGTGAGAGGCACGTTAATGCTTGTTAAGTTTATGAAAGCTTCAAAGTTTCATTACCGATGATTGATGTTTCACACTCCCTTCGTGAAGTAAACTATACGTATGCAAACATTCAACACTACCCACACCCATTCAGCCACACTAAGAATCATGCAAACACAAACACACACTTCAAGCCAACACAGATGTCATTTCTATACTTAAAGAAGGCGACATATGCCTCTCAGTTTTGTTTAGGAGATACATACATAGTCAAGCACATGAACTCAAACAAACAGCTCAGATCTCCGTCCATACCATTACCAGCTGCAGAGAAGCACATCACGCATAAAAAGAACAAATCATTATCTAATCAAATCGTAGACAACATCGATGTTTTACCCTTCTGCCTTAAATGTTAAATGCACATGCATTTGTTTTTATTCTTTTATTGCATTTTACCGTCATTACTTAAAGGAGAGATTATAATGACATTCATGATACAGAATTTCCCGGTCAATTCCAATCTCTTGCAAATCTATTTCTTCCAATTAAATGGTCATTAAAATTCAAGAATAAATTACGTTTTGTGTCTATCGGTCCCTCAGTTTAAATTCAAACGCCAAACTATTTTGTTTTAAAGCACGCAGTTTCATTTTTACGCCATCGAAAGTGTATGAAAACAGGAAACCGACCTCATTTTTGAACGAACAGAAGTTGAAATTTATGTTGTCAACTTATGAATTCTCGGCTTGCTTACAATCGTTTACAATTTATCCGCGGAGACACATCAGACATTTTAACATCACATGCAAAGGTCTACAGATTCAAAAGTTTATATTGTAGTTCACATTCGAAGTTTTGCACCAATTTCCTTTCTCTTTTTCTTTTCCTTTCTAATTTTTGACATTAATTTTCTGTTCTTATTTTGTGCTATTCATAACTGCTTGTTTTACTTCTCTCTCTCTCTCTTCCTTATTCCCCTCTGTTTTCCATTTTTGATTTTTATTTGCACTTTATTTCATTTTTGCTTGCTCTTTGTTTGTGCCTGTCATAAACACATTCTATTTGCTGTGTATCTTTATCATGATCGCGGCTAGCTGTCTTCTGTTTGACAACAGGTTTCTTTGCCATTTCAAACTAGTCTGTCTTGTAATTAATAATCTTCATCTATTCGGTGTCGGTCCTCATTCATTAGTGCGTCGCTACAGCATATACCCATTGGTGGTTATCCTTGTTGTTTGTTTGTTTGTTTGGTCGTTTGTTTTGTTTGTTTATTTGTTTGTTTGTTTTGTCTGGATTGTCAGTCAGTTCACTGCCTGCTTCAAGTTTAATGAGTGGAACGGAATGCGTTCGTCCAGTGGAGCACATATTACATTGATGTCATCAAATCCATAACAAATATATCTAAATTGGCCTAGATATATAAAGAAGAATTCCATTTATCTGGTCAAACATAGTTGTAAATCTACTGCGGCATTTGCGGTATTTGAATTTGAAGATTTGGTGATATGTTCTTTTGAACATGATTATAACCGAATTGAAAGAGATGCATACACATACCTTATATTCTTTGGTTGAAATGTGTGGTTTTAATTCAATTTTCAGCTCAATTCAGTTCAGCTGACATTTTTTTTCCATTGAATTCATCCAACAGAAATCGAATCCAAATACAAAGTACACAATTACCCATTTTTTTCTAATTTGTTCTATGAAAAACAAAATAAGAAACAGATAAGAAAAAAATACAGTGAGCTATCGTTTAGCTGCACTCTATTACACTCTTTGCTTCAGCTGTCGATACTAAAACGATCGATTCAGACAAGGACAGGAAATAACATCTTTGGTGATGTATGTGTTAAGTTCCTTTGCATATCCTATTGAGCGGACCCTTCACCCATCACGATTAAATTGATGATTTGTGGTTATGAACACAAACCTACAAACAACAAGCAGCAAAGAAGAAAAACGAAAACAAGAGAAAACAAAAACATAAACAAAATAAAACATTAAGGTATTTTGTGGATTATGAGTTTTAGTGTATGTGTCTTTGTATGTGTGCGTTTGTGTGTGTGTTTGTATGTTTGTTCGTGCGGGTGCAGAAACAGGGAGAAGGAACTAAAGGGAGAGAGAAAAAAAGAGATATTTTCGCAGCTTTGCGACATGAAGAGGATTGGTATTATTGCGCAGAAAGCAGCTGGTGTTCTTCCCAAACACAAGCATTATGTTTAAACAAGATCTTTTTTACGGCCTGATTGTAGTTTGTGTATCCAGCCGAGTTGTAGTGGTAGAAGGTAGCGATATCTCTGACTGTTTGACGTGCCTGGGTGGGTTACATCAAAGTAGGGTGTGAAGGTAGTATATCATGCTCATATGACAGGAATAAAACATACAATCCTTTCAGTGCCACTGGCTGGCTATTTGTTTTAATATTTTATCCCCTTTTTTTTGGGGGGGGGGGGGGTCAGGTTCTGATCGTGACCTCGGTTGCGGTTTGCCTATTAAAATGTTCAAAGATAGTTCTTTAACAGCACTCATCTAACAAGAAATTACTATCGCTTAGAAATTTTGAAAAGTCATTTCAAGCATTGTTTCATTTGATTGCATTCAATTTGTCAGTGTCTTGTGTTCGGAGACACAAGCTGCCAATATTACCGCATAATTCCCTTTTGAACTCTATACAATAATTTCAGAATGTTTAAGTTTGCGAGATTGTGAAGTGTTTTCCTTGGTAATGGTTCATTTGGTTTATCTTCTTAAATTTGCTTTCATGTTAACTTTCATAGTTACTTAAGCGATTAATACACATCTCTTGATCTTACGTAAAATGGGCCACCTTAGTTCAATCTTGAGGTTTTCATATTCTCTGAAAGAGCTATTTTTTCCTATAGAACAAAACGGAAATCGTGTTTTACCAGTGTTTCTGGAAGACTTCTCTGGTAGAATAGTGTGATTATTAATGTCTTAGCGGCTCCTTTTCATTTCCTTGAAAAACACACACATTTACACTGTCTTCACTTTCAATTCTAATAACTTTTTGAAATGATGGTGTTGGTACTTTGAAATTTGGTATTTATTTAATGATAATAGACAGAATGTGCTTATAGACTATAGCTTATAGAAATATCTAGTTTGATTAATAAACTTTTACACATCAGCCAGTCCCAACTCTCTGATATCCCGCTTACTGTTACTGATAACAAGTTTTACGAAGAGGGGCCCAAGTCTTTTTTCTTTATGAAAGTATGCTCATCTGCCATTTTTCACAAAAGTAATACCTCATTCCATCTTCAACTGTCTCAATATCTGTTTTGAATTCAATATATCTTCTGGAGATACAACTGATGCAATGTTCATTCATTAATTCATAATTATGACATGATCTTCGACGGATTTCTCTTACAATGTCACAATTCGTCATTCTTTACATGTGCAAATGTCATGTCAGAAATTACTCTACCTTTTTTTTTACATTAATGTCATAGAGACAATGTTTCTCTGCCGATCAATTATATTTTTCAAATACTGATGCTCTTGTTTGTTGATAATTTAACACATTGAATATCTCAGTACGTTAACATTACACTATTAGTTTAAAAGCAAGCAAGCAAACAAACAAACAAACAAACAGTGTATTAAAGGTATGGTATAGGATGGGCAGGTGGAGATGAGGAATGGACTTTTAACTTTTTGCGAAATACCAAGAAACCATAGTGCAGAACATACCATTCTTGGAGGAATTTAAAGTTAATTTGATGAAAATTGGTTTCGGAATGGCTGAGACATCGAAAAAAATAGAACAAAGTTGGTCTTACTTTTTCGCTCTGGTTTGGATATCCCAGCCATTTCAAAACCAATTTTTAATAAAAAAAAAACAAAAAAAAAACGTTGGATTCCTCTAGGAATTACATGCTCCTTCATATTTCATAAGACGTTTCTCATATCCCACAAAATAATGTTAAAAACCTGAAGTTTGGTCTCAACCAGAACTATAAAATCGCTATAAACGTACTTCTGTTCTCTATTGTTTCTTCTCTGGCATTCTCGCCACTTATTTACATATTCTCTCCTCCCCCTCCTCTCTCTCTCTCTCTCTCTCCCTCTCTCCCTAATTCTACTTATCATAGACCTTTCACACAAAGTGAAAACATTTCTGTTCTGTTGTTTTCACCATCGTTATATCCGTTCTTTGTTCGTTTGTGAAAGTTTGGTTAGTTTCCTTTAGTTAGGAGACGAACATAATATAATAAGAAATGCAATTGCTGTAAAATCTGTTCATCTCTTGTACATTGCCACTTCAGGTTTTAGACAGAGTGCATTTTTGTTGGACATGTGAAGAATATGTTGAATGCATTTCGGGAATAATCAATTTGAGATATCTTTGAATTTTCATAATCACTAATCGAATTATTGAACTAGCACCACTGGTATATCGGATATGTGCCCGCCAAAAAATAAAAATAAAACAAAATAAAACAAAACATAACATAACAAAAACAAAAAGCAAAAGCAAAAGAGAGAGGGAAAAAAAGAAAATGCTTCACGAAAACACTTTTAGTATCTGTCTGCTCCAGAATGTAGACGAATATATATATATATATATATATATATATATATATATTATATATATATATATATATATATATATATATTATATATATATATATATATATACGTATATATAGTGAGAACTTTGAGCAAAGAAAATGGTTTTCATCGGGTTTCGAACCCGAGAACCCGAAACCCAAATGTGTGTGCGTGGCACACATACACACACTATAGCTTCTGACCACACGAGCAAAGAGAGTTAAGGGTTTGGGATGGACACCGATCTAGGGCTTTCAATAGCTCAGTCGGTAGAGCACCGGTCTAGTAATCCGGAGATCTCGGGTTCGAATCCGGATGAAAACCCATCTTCTTTGCTCAAAGTTCTCACTATTCATTATTTGTTTCTGGTCAGTTTTTCCCTTTCTTGTTTCGATATGTATTACAAAAAGCTGCATCGCTTCGGCGATCCCTCGCATTTATTCCAAAGTTGATTTACATCCTTTGGGTTTATGTCAGGGAAATGTGTGTGTATGTGGCACACATACACACACTATAGCTTCTGACCACACGAGCAAAGAGAGTTAAGGGTTTGGGACGGACACCGATCTAGGGCTTTCAATAGCTCAGTCGGTAGAGCACCGGTCTAGTAATCCGGAGGTCTTGGGTTCGAATCCCGATGAAAACCCATTTTCTTTGCTCAAAGTTCTCACTATTCATTACAGTGTATTTGTTTCTGGTCAGTTTTTCCCTTTCTTGTTTCGATATATATATGTATATATATATATATATATATATATATATAAATATATACTGTATATATATATATATATATATATATATATATATACAGTATGTCCCAAAAAATTACAACGGGGCCCTCCGCAATGATATCTTTAAAATAGTGTATCAATCTAAATACAAATTCAGGGTATGAAACTATAACTCATTGCCCACATCTTACAGAAAACCTCATTCGATTTGCTTCAGTGGTCAAACTGAAATGAGGAATTTTGTAGAGCATGTCAGGAATCTCTTCCGTCCAAATTCTGTCTATCATTCCCACACAAGAGCATTGAATTGTTAAATTTGGAAGAATCAGACTCATGACATGCTTTACAACAATCCACATTTCTCTGTGACCGCTTAACCAAACTGAATGGGGTTTTCTGCAAAATAGAGCTAAAATGTTATATCTTAAGACCGTGAAGTAGCATTTAAAAGAATTAATCAAATTGGGTGTTATCAATGCGAAAATCTGATTGTAATTTTGGGGGGACATACTGCAGTAAGTCGCCCCAAAAATTACAATTAGATTTTCGAATTGATAATACCCAATATGATCGACCTGTCAAAATGCTACTTCAGGGTGGATGACATTCTTGCTACAAAAATGCGTGACCTTTTCTAAAAAATAACTCGTGAGGTACGCTTTCTCGACAGAGCGCTCGAACGCTTCAAATCTGGCACAGTTCGGTGCGGTACGCTTTGGTTCAGTTCGCTTTGGTTCGCTTTAGAGCGCTCGAAAGCAGCCACTGACAGCTGAATTTATGAATATGCATAGGACAGTATGTTATGATAAACAGTTCGGGGGTTACATAAATTAGCCAATTGCGTCAGCCCATTTTCGCTATCCACTATTATTCACCCTCGCTATTAAAGTGAGCTCCTTTCATTTCCTCCTTAGTTCAGCGGAGCCGTTTGTTTTAATTGGCCACATTAGTAAATGATAATATTCTGCGGTCTGAATGTGAGTAAGCCATGAGTAGACTTTTCATCTTTCCGCACTAAAATGTCATGAGGCTCTGCTGTTCCTGGTTGCTGTAGAACAAGGGTAAGATATTTCAGCGTAGCTTCCCTCCAGAAGAATGTGAGTAAAGGGCTCGGACAGACTTTTAAATCTACTCGCTCCGAGTGATGCAGCCAATGAGACTTCCTCGGTGCTCACAACGGTCCAGTTTGCATCCAAGGCTAAGGTATGTATACCGTCAGGCTCTGTCCTGCTTCTCTGAAAACATGTGAAGGTTGTTCTGCAGACTCGGACGTGGTATTAAAGGGAAGCAGTCCTGAGATTTTCACTGTAATGATAATTAAGAAGAGTAAATAAACATAACCTTTCACCAGTAATACGCGTGGAAATGAAAAACTGTCTGCGTACGCGATTTTTGAAAAAAAAAAAATTCCTGCAAGCGATCGTGTTTAGCGAGCCGGCAAAAAGATGGTACGTCATGCATGCCCTACTCACCAAGTTGACAGCCGTGCCTCTAAAAACCAATTTAAGTGTTGAAATGATTAGTTTTAGATCAGAATAATTTTATCATATAATGTGAAAGTTTGTGGTTTTATTATTTCAAACAAAATATTTCAAGCTTAGATTTATATAATTCATGAAAAATTGATATTGTTAACATAAATTTATATGTATTTTTAAATCAAATATACCACGAACTTGACATCAAATAGGCACGGTCCTTTTCTATCTTCCGTCTGTGTTGCATAATTCTTGCGCGCGAATTCTTACCATACCGTCTAGCTGATTTTGCCGAAGATAACCTGTGCATGAGAGAGTCGAACTCTTCAAAGAAAATATTGTTGTATCTCAATATTTCTGTAAGTAGTCAGATATCGCCTTTCCTCGAAAAAAAAAAACCAAAACAAAACTATGACGTGAGCCGGGAAGGGTAAACACAGGGGGTCGTAGGGATATGATTTCGCTCCACTTTGCCGTGCATGTCCAGTCGGCACTTGCAGCAGCTAGCTCAGTGGCACTGTACTGCAGTCCAACCCCGGCTGCAGCCCCGCGGTAAATGAAACATAGCTAGCCACTTTCCTTACCTCTCTACGCTTTTTTCCCTTGGTTCTCTTCGAATTCGATGCTCGAGGTGTTTCTGTTTTGTAACTCATGTGAGCAAATGGTCGGGATTGCATCTGGCTTCAGGAGTTTTCTCGGTTTATAACCGAGGGCCACAGCCTGCCGGTCCACGTAAAAACATCGTTTCTCAAATGGTCCACGCACAGGTAGGTCACAACACGATATCGAAATTTTGTAGGCCCTAAGTTTCTTACGTTCGGCATCGTTGTACCGAGATTTCCCAGCTATACAGCTCACCTTTCACGATACTTTTGTGGGTCTGGGACGGAAAAAAGGATTTTCCTGGGAAATTTTCTGCACGATTCGAGCAAAACTACTGATGTAAGATAGCCTGACCAGACGACGATGAATGCGGTCGCCCCTATAGTATACTAGCAGGCCTGTTGCTGTGTAGAACCGTTTCTACCTACAATCTGTACGTACTAGAACGTATGCATGAGCGGCGACAGGGCTGCAGCTGCGCTTGTGATAGACTGGGAAAGTGTGAAGGGCAAACCGCGTACGGGGTATCTACTGTAGATCTAGTTGTACCGTCCACACGTGAACTGTGCAACTATAATACACAATACACACACACACACACACACACACACACACCCTCACACACACACACAACGTAGAAACAATGTCAAATACTAGTAGCCACCGACTTCTTCATGCATCCGGGTAACTAGGGAGCGTACGGCTAACGAGCAGAACACGGCTTGGAAGAGTTGTGCCTCGGTGACGTCTGACTCTCCGCCAGGACTTGCTCATTAGCATATTCACCATGCAGATTCACACTTTTTCAACCAAAATTTACGAGCTTATTTGGTGATTTGAAAGTTGTTTTTTTTTTTGGTGAAAGTAGTTCATTGGAGGTACCAACAAAATATATATATTTTAATTCGTGAGGACTGCCTCACTTTAATATAAAGAGGAATAACAATCGAAATTGACGTTGGGGCTTTTATATCTCCTTCTTTTATGCCCGCAATTCCATAGAGGTACAATGATTTATAATTGTTGCAATTCGTTACTAGATTATCTTATTTCCAACGTTATTACTTCATTTTCGTCTCTGACACAATAAGGGGTATAGTTGATGCACTTTGTGATACCTGTCTCATAGAAATCGATGGTTCATTTTTTTTTAGTCTGTTTAACCCGCATGTCTACCAAATGCAAAAATATTGTATATGTGTATATATGTGTGTGCTTTATATATTAATCGAATCTGTGTCACCATGAATAAAGCAAAGAACAAAAAATCGCTGGATGATTTCTCTCACAGACCTCACAATCATAAAGAAAATTTTCTAGATTTGATCCAGAGACAATACTCTATATGGCATAACCATGTCTATAAAGTTGCGAAAATCAAAGATCGAGAATTATGTGATAAAAGGGCTGTTCAGGTAAGGTGGTTACTTCAATGTTAGTATTTGTTGTCCTCAGACTATAAAGTAAGATTCAAAATAGCCTTGTCTTAATATTCATCTTTTATATACGAAACCAATACAGAAAAATAAGGGACACCAATCAATAGTAGAAAACAACATCTGTTTAAAGCGCACGTAATTATTCAATGATCCCTTACTTTAACCCGTTCCATACTGAATTCTGAAATCCCTATAGACTTAGTACACAGGCCACCAGGTTCCCGTATGGAAATGACACTGCTGCTAAACACAACAGATGGAATTAGCCTTCAACATTTTCGAATTTTACGATTAAACATAAAGTAGATACATTTAATCATAAATGTGACCCTGCATCACAAAATCTAAAAAAAGTCACCAGACATAGATTTTTAGTAAAGGGCAGATTCAGAAAGAGCAGACTCCAAGCTTTGCAATGATGTATAGCTCAATTGAAAATAAATGTGACCCTGCACCACAAAACCAACAAAAAGTCGCCAAACATGGATTTTTAGTTAAGGCCAGATTCTGGAAGAGCGGACTCTAAGCTTTAAAAAAATGGACTTTCCTAACCTATCTAAAATTGAAAGAAAGTACACACTCTGGATAAGTTTGAACTGAGAAAAGAGGCTCTGAAGAACAGGGTCTATTCAAACGCTTAATCTTTAGATAACAAGCCGCGCTCCCTGTGCGATGAATGGAACAAAAACCAGGATAGTAACCACCAGAGCAATAACAATGAAGGGGTTATCAGATTAAGCTGAAAGTGTGCATGCTTTATCAACACATTCTGTTAATAATCCATGCTAACTTTCTAAGCAGTAGCATCATCCCTTCTACAGTTATTGGAGTTGAAAGTGATGAGCATGGACAGGGTTTTTAAGAAATGAAAAGCTGACTCTATGAGAAACACCTCATTACACTATTCTACCTAAATGTGTTCCAGAAAAAAAAAAAACTGCTAAAAACCAAATTTCGTTCTCGTTTTATGATCCCAAACTTTAGTATAATGTGAAAGAAGACTTGCTCTTTCAGGGTATGTAAAAGCCAAGATTGGTTAGGTTAACCTATTTCACCTACTTCAAGCTCTCGCACAAAATCAGTGCGTGCGACTTCTTGTTCGTTTTGTGATGCAAGGTCACAAATGGACTCTCCAAACCTATGTAAATATTGGTAAGAAAGCACATACTCTGGAAAAGTGGAAAGCGAGAAAAGAGGCTCTGAAGTACAGGATCTATGTGTCTATTCATGTCTATTTTATTAATCTTTACCCAACCGTGTTAGCTGTGCAATGAATGGGACAAAAAACAGGACGTTAACCGCTAGAGCAACAACAATGAAGAGATTATCAGATTAAATTGAAATCAAGCATTCTCTATTTACACATTCTGTCCTTGATTAATGCCTACTTTCAAAGCAGTTGCATTATCTCTTCAAAAGTTATCAAGCTTGAAAGCGAGTATGCAAAGGATTATCAAGAAATGAAAAGGGGCCCCTAAGACATACCTGATCTCACTACTTTACAAAAAAAGGGTTGTAGAAAAACTGCGGAAAATGCACTTTCCCATTCATTTATAATCCCAAACTTAAGAATAATGTAGAAGAAGGGTAGCTCTTTCAGAAAATATGAAAAACCTAAAATTGACTTGGTTGACCTGTTTCACCTTTTTTGAGTCCTCACTTAAAATCAAGGGGTGCGACTTTTTGTTCGTTTTGTGGTGCACGGTTACAAATACATTGTATATGTCTATATAAAGTTCGAGGTGTGTCAGAGAAGGACTGGGTGTCATAAAATGTTTATTTCAAACCCCCACTTCAACCTAAAAGATTTCATCTTCAAAGTAATCTATCTGGAGTATGTAACTGTGATCTTAGCTCTCTGCAGCCATCAGTTTGTTTGTTGTTGTTGTTTTTTTTTTCTACATAGTTTTATACACACACCCTCTGTTTCAGGTCGTTCAGTAATGAGAGAAGACCAACGAATAAACTTAAGTTTCTGGCACGGTTGGGGAAAACTCCGTCAAATGTGCTGAGATTGCTGCAGGACGTGTACGGAGATGAGACGATGTCACGCACATGTGTTTTTCAGCCGTGCAAGAAGTTTAAAGAAGGACCAGAGGACATTGAAGATGACTCCATGTGTAGACAAGTTAGGATTGCCAATTTGTATTGAGTTGTACATCATTTTAAAGCTTTGTTACGCCTGCTACTTCTGAATCTGCTATTAACTAAAAATCAATTTCTTGTGAATTTGTGTTGGTTTTGTGATGTAGCGTCACACACAAACACACAAACACACACACACACACGCACACACACGCACACACACACACACGTATATATATATATATATATATATTGAGTAGGTTGACCACGTGTTGGAGAGATAATAAGATTTGAAATAAACTGGAATAAAAGTTCATGTTGTATTCACCTACAGTTTATTTCTGCACACAAATTTTCGAGCGATTGTTCCAGTTTTGTATATATACGTGTATATATATATATATTATATATTTGATATAACACAAAAGAGTTTCCTTTGCTCAAAGTTGGTCAAAGTTGTCAGTAATAAAAATCTTTCTTTTTTTTTTTTAGTTTTCACCTTGCTCGCCTTCTTTATGTAGGCATTTATATGATAACAATAATAATAATAATAATAATAATGTTTTCATCTGAGATTTTGATTTGAGATATCAATTTTCTTTTTTCTGTTGGATATCGTTTTTTTTTTTATATGTAGGCCTAAAAGATATATTTTATTTACGTTACAGGATGAGCTGTCATGGTGATAATTGTTAAAAGAATGAAAGAAATATTGTTCATTTTATTGAAATTTGGCACATGTGATTGATGTGATGTGCAGGTGTGAAAATTGTTTTACTTTTTTCTTTTGTTTAAATCAAAATCAATATATGGAGATGAAATAGTAACGGCAATTTTTTAATGACTAGCTGTGTAATGATATGTTAACAGTGATTTTTTTTCCCTTTTCCTCATTTCTTCTCTTTTCGTTTTCTTTTCTTTTTGATAAAGTAATCTGAGTATTGATGGGCTGGTACCCTCACTGATTTCATTATCAGTTGAAACAGTAATGATTTTTTATTTTGTGTTAATTAGTGTTGCCATGTTGACAGGATATTTTTTATCTCACCTTTTTTTGTTTCGTTTTTGTAAAAGCAATTTCAGAATTGATTGGGCTGGTACCCTCATAGATTAATCACTTCTTTTGATTTAACACATGTGACCTCTGTAATATTTGTTCTTTTTTTATATCATGTCTTTATATGATTGTTTGTACAGAGCACCGAAATAATCTGTCTGCTTTTTTAACTATGATCGTAAAACATGTGCAATTCAGCCTTTGGCTGCCAGACATGATTTTTTAATAAAACCTGTTCAATAATAATCTACATATGTATATATTATATCATATATGTGAGCATGGGTGTGTGTCTGTTGGCGTTCGTGTGCATGTGTGCGTGTGCGTGCTATTCAAACACACATCTTAGTTGGGACAAAGGAATACATGTATCAAGGAATACCTCCGCAAGACAGTACAATGCAAAATCATGACATCCAAACCTGATAGTCGATGAAATATCATCGAAATATGTAAGCATTATACTCAGTATCTTTACAACAACAACAACAACAACAACAACAACAACAACAGGAAAGATACATCATCAACACATACCTGTGCGTTCGAACCAGTAAACACACACTCAGACAAAACATTAGTTACTCAGACACGCGATGGCATGCATTTTTGGAACAGCAATGGACACATGCACACGCAGTCAACTTTTTATGGTACACATGAAATCCACAAAGAGACTAGAATCAAAGGCTGATATTATGCTTTGAAAGGAGTAATTAATTTATTTGTACTACTATCTAATACAAACGTGTGCCAAGCCGGACAACGAATTAGAAGAAAGAAAGAAAAGAGACCGTTCCAACAAAAGATGTCATGCCTGTCAAAACTTGAATGATAAAGTAATGTATCCGGAATAGATTTTCATTTCTTTCTTCTCTTTAATGAGTCAGATTTGAATCAGCAAGAGTCTGGAGCTGTTCATTCATTATTGTAAGAGAGAACGTCGTATATTTTGTTTTAGAAAAAAATGATACGTTGAAGAATCACTTCATATTCCTTTTCTCCAGTATGACAGAACAGTTGTTGTATGTATTAAATGCTTGGTATGCGTTTATCATTGAATATCCCTCTTGTTTAATCATTAGTTGGTTATGGTTAATATACAGGTATATGATAATTATAACTAATAGTATGACATGGCTTCACTTTTATATGAAAACTCGAGATGATAACGGGCCAGTAGCATTAGTTATTGAACTGCTTCTTTAGGTTGTGTTTTGGTGCACATATAGATGTAAGAGAAGCCGTTCCCAGTCCCTCTATTCGAAGCTTGGTGCCACCTGATCCACGGGAGGAGGGCGGGCCTTTTCGGGTTCCTTTTCTCGGCGGTCAGCATTCTCTCCTGCGTTCTGATTGTCTTCTTGTTCAGCTCGACGGAAGAAGCCGCTGTTAGGTAATCTTTCCTCGTCGTTTTGTGGTGGAGGGCGTGTCCCATTACTTGTTGGAGGTGGCATGTCATTCGTAGGAGGAGGTTGAGTTGCGTTTGAAGGAGGCGGGCGTGGTCTATTTCCTTCCTGTTCAGGAGCTCTTCGTGGGCTGGGTCCCTGTTCTCGGCGGTAGCCACTCTGTTCTCTACGCTGGTTATTTTCTTCCTCAGCTTGACGTGAGAAACCGCTGTCCCTGTCCTGCTCTCCGTTTTGTGTTGGTGGACGTGTTCCATTTGTTGGTGGAGGCTGCGTGCCATTCATAGGAGGA
The DNA here is from genome assembly GCF_040938485.1 of Diadema antillarum. Taxonomy (NCBI): domain Eukaryota; kingdom Metazoa; phylum Echinodermata; class Echinoidea; order Diadematoida; family Diadematidae; genus Diadema; species Diadema antillarum. The sequence goes on from NW_027271039.1 coordinate 1,092,545, forward strand.
GGTTGAGTTGAGTTTGCTGGGGGCGGGCGTGGTCTGTTTCTTTCCTGATCAGCAGCTCTAGGTGGGCGGGGCCTCTGCTGCCGGCGACCGCCATTCCGTTCTCCCGGCTGGTTGTTTTCTTTCCTCAGCTTGACGTGAGAAACCGCTGTCCCTGTCCTGCTCTCCGTTTTGTGGTGGTGGACGTGTTCCATTTGTTGGTGGAGGCTGCGTGCCATTCATAGGAGGAGGTTGAGTTGAGTTTGCTGGGGGCGGGCGTGGTCTGTTTCTCCCCTGATCAACAGCTCTAGGTGGGCGGGGCCTCTCCTGCCGGCGACCGCCATTCTGTTCGACAGGCTGGTTGTTTTCTTCCTCAGCTTGACGTGAGAAACCGCTGTCCCTGTCCTGCTCTCCGTTTTGTGGTGGTGGACGTGTTCCATTTGTTGGTGGAGGCTGCGTGCCATTCATAGGAGGAGGTTGAGTTGAGTGTGCTGGGGGCGGGCGTGGTCTGTTTCTCCCCTGATCAGCAGCTCTAGGTGGGCGGGGCCTCTCCTGCAGGCGACCGCCATTCTGTTCTCCAGGCTGGTTGTTTTCTTCCTCAGCTTGACGTGAGAAACCATTGTCCCTGTCCTGCTCTCCGTATTGTGGTGGTGGACGTGTTCCATTTGTTGGTGGAGGCTGCGTGCCATTCATAGGAGGAGGTTGAGTTGAATTTGCTGGGGGCGGGCGTGGTCTGTTTCTCCCCTGGTCAGCAGCTCTAGGTGGGCGGGGCCTCTCCTGCTGGCGACCGCCATTCCGTTCTCCCGGCTGGTTGTTTTCGTCCTCAGCTTGACGTGATAAACCGCTGTCCCTGTCCTGCTCTCCGTTTTGTGGTGGTGGACGTGTTCCATTTGTTAGTGGAGGCTGCGTGCCATTCATAGGAGGAGGTTGAGTTGAGTTTGCTGGGGGCGGGCGTGGTCTGTTTCTTCCCTGATCAGCAGCTCTAGGTGGGCGGGGCCTCTGCTGCCGGCGACCGCTATTCCGTTCTCCCGGCTGGTTGTTTTCTTCCTCAGCTTGACGTGAGAAACCGCTGTCCCTGTCCTGCTCTCCGTTTTGTGGTGGTGGACGTGTTCCATTTGTTGGTGGAGGCTGCGTGCCATTCATAGGAGGAGGTTGAGTTGAGTTTGCTGGGGGTGGGCGTGGTCTGTTTCTTCCCTGATCAGCAGCTCTAGGTGGGCGGGGCCTCTGCTGCCGGCGACCGCCATTCCGTTCTCCCGGCTGGTTGTTTTCTTCCTCAGCTTGACGTGAGAAACCGCTGTCCCTGTCCTGCTCTCCGTTTTGTGGTGGTGGACGTGTTCCATTTGTTGGTGGAGGCTGCGTGCCATTCATAGGAGGAGGTTGAGTTGAGTGTGCTGGGGGCGGGCGTGGTCTGTTTCTCCCCTGATCAGCAGCTCTAGGTGGGCGGGGCCTCTCCTGCAGGCGACCGCCATTCTGTTCTCCAGGCTGGTTGTTTTCTTCCTCAGCTTGACGTGAGAAACCATTGTCCCTGTCCTGCTCTCCGTATTGTGGTGGTGGACGTGTTCCATTTGTTGGTGGAGGCTGCGTGCCATTCATAGGAGGAGGTTGAGTTGAGTTTGCTGGGGGTGGGCGTGGTCTGTTTCTCCCCTGGTCAGCAGCTCTAGGTGGGCGGGGCCTCTCCTGCTGGCGACCGCCATTCCGTTCTCCCGGCTGGTTGTTTTCGTCCTCAGCTTGACGTGATAAACCGCTGTCCCTGTCCTGCTCTCCGTTTTGTGGTGGTGGACGTGTTCCATTTGTTAGTGGAGGCTGCGTGCCATTCATAGGAGGAGGTTGAGTTGAGTTTGCTGGGGGTGGGCGTGGTCTGTTTCTTCCCTGATCAGCAGCTCTAGGTGGGCGGGGCCTCTGCTGCCGGCGACCGCTATTCCGTTCTCCCGGCTGGTTGTTTTCTTCCTCAGCTTGACGTGAGAAACCGCTGTCCCTGTCCTGCTCTCCGTTTTGTGGTGGTGGACGTGTTCCATTTGTTGGTGGAGGCTGCGTGCCATTCATAGGAGGAGGTTGAGTTGAGTTTGCTGGGGGTGGGCGTGGCCTGCTTCTTCCCTGATCAGCAGCTCTAGGTGGGCGGGGCCTCTGCTGCCGGCGACCGCTATTCCGTTCTCCCGGCTGGTTGTTTTCTTCCTTAGCTTGACGTGATAAACCGCTGTCCCTGTCCTGCTCTCCGTTTTGTGGTGGTGGACGTGTTCCATTTGTTGGTGGAGGCTGCGTGCCATTCATAGGAGGAGGTTGAGTTGAGTTTGCTGGGGGTGGGTGTGGTCTGTTTCTTCCCTGCTCAGCACCTCTTCGTGGGCTGGATCCCTGTTCACGCTGAAAGTCACCTTGCTCAGCAGATCGGAAGAAGCCATTACCAGTAATTCTTCCTCCTCCGTTCAGTGGTGGTGGACGTGGAGGACGTGTTCCATTGATTGGTGGAGGCTGCGTCCCATTGATTGGAGGAGGACTTGAGCCATTGATTGGTGGGTGTGTATCATTTGGATGTATGAGGATGATGTCTTCTTCTCCTAAGCGTGGTCTGCCTTGGACATTCACTCGTTCACGTCCATCTCGTTGGCGAGGAGAAACTGTAGTTCGTGTATCAACGAAAGTATAGAACACGGAAATGAAATATTAAGGAATTACTAGTGAAAATGATTCTACGTGCATTCTGTGTCTCATACAGTGAACGATAGCGGAAGTACATGTATTTTGACAAGGCTAGACGTTGGCGGTGACTCTTTGGCCCGGTGCCACAGTAAAAGATAGCATAAGAAAAAAATAAGGTACACTGTCTAATGCCTAAGATGTTGGGCAGATATAATAATAATAGTATATCGTGGTAGCCCATTGAAAATCTGCGAGTGGCAGATTGTGTTGTATATGGTTTATTTTTATTTTTTCTCCAAGTAAAAGAAAGAATACATAACGGCTCATTTTAAATAAAGACATATTTCTAGTAGTAAGAGTTGGAAAACCTGTGTTGCTCCATTCGATATTTATTTGCAATATATCGAAAGAGTCTGTCAAGAAATTTACCTCGTTGACGCGATTTGCCAGGATGATGAGTTGTTTCTGAGTACTTTGAAATCAAAAATAAAAGTCGGTATTTACCAGAAAGGTCCAGGTTAACTCGTTCTCAGGGGCAACTCGGCCCTATTTCAGACAATTTACACGCAATTCGTGATTGCCATATTGTATTCATAGGCGCACGTTCATTTTTTTTTTTAGTTTATTTGATGCGCACCTTGTATCTGCCCATAACTTCGACCAGTCAGGACAAGAAGCGCTCACAAAGTACCACACTGTACAATCAAGGGGACAACTCGGCCCCGCCATCAATGTGAGACTGAGTTTTCCACGAGCCCGAATTAGCTTGACATGATCGGGTAAGTTCTGAGACGCGAACATTTCTGGTTCATATTTCGCACTCTCGTCGTTTAGAAAAAAAAACAAAAAACAAAAAAATTTATCCATCTTGTTATTACAGTATCACAGTGATCCGCACTTTTCTTAGACGCACATGTACATTCCAAAGCGAAATCTGCAGGCCTTTAACCTAGATCCGCTTTAGCTGCCAACACAACTGGCCAACTTGCCCTTAGTCGCCATAGTAAAACTCAATTTATTTTGCACAAAAATCGGCTGTTATGATGGTGATGATGATAACTATTATTATTGTTATTATTGCCCAATTTGAAAATATAATTTCTTATCAAAGAAGTGACGTATGTGTACGATTATATTTAAACTCTTCATCTTCTTGAACATTATGTCATGTTGAAGATGCAACATCAATTTTGTACATCGATTTGATATTTGATTTAAAGGCGAAATGAACTTGTTATCACTTAATATGTCATAATCTCCTTCTTAGTAGTCTACTGTCAATTTTAACAGAGTTCAACGTCGTTTCATATAGTTTCAATCCTTTCGTAAAACATTTAATCTTGCAATATGATTTGTCTCCTTTACTTCTGATACAGATTACTGGTATTTGCTGCCATTTTGGTAGATTATCATACCTGCAATGTTGACATAATTATTTATTTGAGCACAACATTAGATTTCATTTATATTATTTTCTTTTGATTAGGATAAAATGGGATTTCCCCCGGAGTGTCATTATGTTGCAGTTTTCGAGTTCCATAGTTCTGTATTACAATTTAAGCAAATGGATTTTGAAAACAATATGGCGTGTTGAGAGTTTACAATATTAAAAAAAATTAAGTTTAGTCAATATCACGATTCCATGTCCGGTGACTTACCCTTGCTTAAGTAGTAACCGGCAATGAATAATTTCTGATAAAATAAAAACTGGAAGACTTACAGGGCAAGGCATTACAGCTGGTCGAAATAGCGAAGACAGCGAAAAGCGCGTAGAAGATGACCCGCGTTGTCATGGCTACGAATTCGAGCCACTCAGCTGGTTCGTCAGGTCTGGAAGAAGAGTTATGCCTCTGGGTTGAAGTAGACGATTTGGCGTTGACTGCACAGACGACGACCAAATGTCCTGTCACATTCTTCGCTGAAAGTGTCCAGCCTTTTATAGCTTCAGAGTCGAGATGGCGTGATAGTCTTGCTTTCCCATTTTAAGCATAGCATACGGTGTATCATTACAATGATGCAGGATAAATTATGTTTGTAGAACGTGGTTTAGATATTGACCCATATCTCCTGACAATGGGTTGGTCTTCACCCCGCTTAAGAGAAGATTATGTTCACGAGCAATCGATTGAGTGGTCACCTTCTATAACTTGATATCACGCAAGCTCAAGGCGTTGTTTGATCGATGTACACCTGAAATTATCGTGACATGTCAATAAAGTAACTGTAGAGATGTTGACCTGTGTATCGTCCCCGTGTTTCCCCCAAAACGGTATTTATAAACAAAAGATAAGTCAAGCCACCTGTGTGCGCGGTAAACAGCAGGTGAGGCAGAAAACTATTCACGTAAAAAATAAAAGCAACTACAAGACTTAACAAATTTAAACAATACGACTTTGACCTTATACTGTCATAGCACTAAGGCGATATTTTCTATGATTAAATTCTAAGCCTTTTCTGAGTGTTCTTGGATAGTAACTGTTATAAGTGCTTCATTAAATATTCGTAATATAGGTTGGTTTTTCCGTTCATTTTCACACTTTAAAAGATCAATTTCATTTAAAAAAAAATTCAAATCCGTCCCCAAAAGTGACATTCAAAAACGTAAAAAGTTCATTTCATCAGCATGCGATTTCATGAGTGCCTCACACAAGAGTGTAAAAAGGGCATTCGAATTAAAAATGCTTGTACAACGCATTCAAATTCGCAACAGCGAATTCCAAGTCACGATAGGGCTAACAACTAAAACGTATGGGCAGTGTTTTTCGTTGTTGCCTTTTATTCTTGAAGGGTACTCTGCAGGTGTTTCTATTATTTTATCATGCAAAGTTGATGTACCTTGAATTGTGATTTTGACTCATACTAGCCAATAACTCGTATATCCAGTTTAATCAGTATTGCAGTGAAGTTCAACATGTATTACATTTGTAAATTAGGCCTACGAAACAACGTGAAGTGATCGTTACAATAATGTAAATAGATAGATCGGTAGCTTCATCATTGCATCTACATCTACATGCGTTATGTAGGCCTACCCATTCGTTTCTAGATGGGACCCAAAAAGAAAAAAGAGAGAGAAAAGAAAAAAAAAAGAATGATTTGAATTATTATAGGTTTTCCCGGTCAATCTATACTTTTGTCATTCCAATTCATGTACGTGCATTCCAATTCACACAGCGCACGCACGCGAAAAATATTCCGGCATTCAAATTCAGAAATTTGAGCAATCAATTTCATTTATGGGAGTTCTATTTCGTTTTCATCAAATCAAATTCACGCTTGGGCGTTCAATTTCCAAGTGCGAACATTGCATTTCCTACTCGTGCATTCAAATTCACGCGATAGTCATGTGATAGTCCTGTGGAGCTTGTTTGGGCGGCATTCAATTTCATTTTCAGGCGATCAAGTCCCTGCTTCGTGCAATCAATTTAACGAGGAAAATGAAGTAGACTTTATTTTAGGAAAGGAGAAAGGGTATTCCCAAGCCATGAAGGCCTGCATGTAGTGTAATTATGATTGTTTTGATGGTTTTATTGTTTTATGTTCAGGTATTCTTTACTTTTTATCTCAATAATATTGACAATGATACTGCATGCTGACAACGCACTTGATCCAGCACTAACCACCCCCATCGATGATAATGCATACATTTAAAGACCAACTGACACACAATGATCTTACCTATAATGCTCGTCTGTAGGCCTATGCAGTGCCTAAATGTGCATGTATATGTCTTCCCGTGAAGCCCAAGTTCACATTTTAGAATGAACTGGGGGACCTACACTGCAGACTAATCTTCTTTTTAAATCACAATGATTATATTCAAAGCTAAATGAAAAAAAAAACCAACAACAACATCAACAACACACACACACACAAACTACATTTGGAACATCTTTTAAATTGAATGCAATTATTTGGTGCATGGTTGCCTATTCTGCCCTACTTTGGCAAAAGGAAGCAAGTGACATTCTTATGGATATTGACTTTTTTATTGATTTGGCAAATTTGAGGCATGCTCTATTTAACTGAAAAATCCAAAAAATTACAATTTTGGCCCATTACTGAGATATTCGGGTGGCAAAAGGAAGCAAGTGCACAAAATTGCATGAAAAAAAAAATGGCAAAAGGAAGCAGGTAACAGCAAACTAAATTGACCAATCACAATCCGCCACCCATACTGCTCAGGCCCTCCTAATGCTTCAGCAGCCAATCGACGTGAACAGCAATTACATGCACATTCACAGTGATCAGTGCACTGATAGTACATAGAGATCAGTGGCTCAGTGACACAATGCATGCATAATGTGTATTATAGTAGACGGCGAGTTGTTCTTAAAATTTTCTGTAGATTTTGATTCCTTTTTTTTTTGGTGCTATTTCCCCAATTTTACTGGTGCTGAACACGAATTCACCTGTTTTTTTTTAAATTACGTCTTCAGCCGTTGCCATGGGAACGAACTATTTTCTTTAAAAGAACATGTATTTTTCATTAAACATCATTAAAAAAAAAACAGGTAGCAAAGTCGGAACCTCCCTGAGAACTCTCCAAACAGATTCAGGAGAGATGCCCTTAGATATACGGAGAAAGTTGCTGAGTGCAAGATATATAAAAAGAATTGAAACCACCCTTTGCTGGTAGATGTCAAGGACTGTTGGTAATACAGATTTTATGATAGCAAAACTTATTCAGGTAACTCTTTTGGAAACAGGGTAATGCAGTTGAAAGAGGAAGTCTACATCGATGTGCCTATCCCTCTCTGGCATATCCCCAAAGTGAATGTCTCAACTGAGTTAAGTAGGTTAATATCGAAGTCAGATAATCCATTGTTTCAAAATCAAAGGAGTTTAGAAATTACACAAAAGAAATGGAGTTATTATTTGCATGTATACACGGATGGATCCAGAAGTAAAACAGGCATAGTAGGAGCTGCTTTTTACATTCCCTATTACAAATGCATTGAATCGAAAAGACTGCAGGATTTCACGTCATTATATAGGTGGGAACTTGCTGCAATTCTTATTGCATTAACCTGGTCGAGGCAGCTAAGTAATGTGTACAATATACAGGAGATGTAATTTTTACTGACAGTTTAGGTGCGCTCCGGGCCCTTGGAACATGTAAATTTGAGGATTTTGTGTGTGTGTGTGTGTGTGATAGAAATACACATTCCTTCGATGCACCTCCTGTTCAAGGAGTACGATAGTGCATCTTGAATAAATGTCCGACCACTGTGGCATCATGGGCAATGAAAGAGTGCATAAAGTATCTTTATCTTTAATTTTTTCCCGACCTGCGTATCTCAAAATAACTACATGTATATCTTGACAAATGACTTAAATAATCTATATGAAATATAATAGCTATCAAAAATCCTTGAATAATATATCATTTACTCATTATTTATCTAGCGATCCATGTCCCACAAGCTTTGCTTTTTAGTGGATCACTATTTTCCATAATCGAATTTATTTTCCGCTCACCCACGAAGTATGTATGTATTGTTTCTCCTTATCATTGTATATATAAATATGTATATATATATATATATATATATATATATATATATATATATATATATATATTATATATATGTATATATATATATATATATATAATATATATATATAATTTATCTCGTATATTACATGAATCTTTTGCAAATGTTTGAACAAAATTATTTCATGACATGTATACTTTGTATTATGTTTTGATTTTCGTTGATTGGAAATAAACTATGATTGAATTGAACTGAATTGAAAGTAAAGCAGGAAAAACAACTTTACAAGAGAAACATATCGGTATCAATAATGAACTTAATAAGACGTTAGGTTAGATATGTTTTAAGTAGTCATTTCAACAAGAAGTGGCAAAAAAGATGGGAAGAAACAAAGTCCCTTTACAAGAAGTGCAGAAGCATGTTTTTGGAAAATTTGAATGCAGATTAAAAAAAAGGAATGAACAAATCCTTATTCACCAAATCCGGATGGGTAATATAGGACTCAATTATGACAAGTGGAAAGTGAATTTGCATGAAACAGGCAACTGCCCCCACTGTCCGGAAAAAGAAAACTTAAGTCATTACTTATAAATCATGATTGTCCAAAAAATCTGATAGCGAGAGCCATGTTGATCGTAGACATTGGAGGCAAAGATCAACGGGACATAAGAAAGATATTATCCTCAGAAAATGACAACCATGTAAAGGCATTGATTTTATACGTGAAGAGAACCAGAGGATTTTCCAAAAGACCCAAGCCTGATAGATTTATGTAGGTTCTTATTTATTCGAGTTTTGTCTGATTTAGACTTGCACATTGCACAACCGGGTGCTTATTACATAATGTAACATTAGCATCATTTGTAATTTTTATGTTTATTTATTTAAACGTAAATATGAAACTATTGTTTTGATGTTTGTATATCGCAGTCGGGAGTCTGCTTGTGTACCATAATAATACGTTGGGCAGAGCGCCCTGAGTGCGAAAATTGAGTGATCTAGGCATGTGTGCGCGACTGAGAAGCCTGCTCAATGTAACGAGCCGGGCTGACCAGAGTTTGTCACCAGCTGCATACACCAGGCCATTGCCTAACCGTATGACAGCAGATAAATACCGTGCCTAAAAATAAGAGTAAAGCATTTAGTTTACTTTCTGAGAAATTATTTTTATGCAAAATAATGATATCACGCAGATGTATGTGAATGACGCGCGTCAAACACTACAACAACAACAACAACAACAACAACTGAACTCTCGGGTCATCCAGTCGGTCTTTTCGTTATTATTGGTTTTGATTTCTTCTTTGAACAATATTTCCCATGCCAATAGACCGGTCTACTGACATAAATTAATCATTCAAACTCATGAATGTTTCTTTCGTCCTGATATACATTGTGCAGCTGTTGCTATACGTTGGGCAAACCCACGGGTAAGCTTTCATGTTGTCACGAAGAAACATTGTCAGAAATGCAGACATGAAAACAGAATATGTTAGTAAACCTGTTTACTCTCTACCTAAATGGTAGCGGCCAATCGAATCATCCCTATGACGCCAGCCTATTATGGTATGCAAAATATATGCAAATGAGTTTATTCAACACTGTTACAAGTCCCCCCCCCCCCCCCCCACCACAAACACGACACACACGGATGTCTGTCTCTCGTACTCGAATTCGTTGAACTCTAAACCTGCGCTACACTATCGGCAGAATGTGGATGACTTTGTGGATGGCGATGAAGAAGGCTTTGAACTTCCTACGCACTTTGTTAAAGGGACTGTACAGTACTGGTTGAGGTGGGGATTCAGGTTTACAACATTAATAAGTGAGATAAGGAGAAACCTCCTATGAAATATGAAAGAACATGTAATTTTTAAGAAGTATTCAACGTTTATTTGATGAAAATTGGTTTTCAAATGGCCGAGATATCCCAAAAAGTGATAATAATAAAAGGCGACGGGCCACGCCTTTTATTAGGATCCCTTTGCTTCACCTTGTTTTTGGATATCTCGGCCATTTCAAAACCGATTGTCATCAAATAACCTTTTGATACCCCTTAGAATTGCATGCTCTTTGACATCTCATAGAGTGGTTTCTGAATATCTCGTAAAACATTGAAAGCTAAATCCTCACCTCAACCAGACTGTACACACCCTTCTTCCATTATGTGAGATTTTTAAGTATTACATTCACAGTTCATGTATTATGTAATGTGTCGACAAGAAAAGTAAAAAAAAAGAGACATCGTGGAAGCACGAAATGAGTCTATCATGAAATTGAGAGCGATGTATGATGCAGCAAAAATGCTCTAGACAGCTCTAGCTCGACGTGCTATCACTTTGTCTTTTCTGCAGGCGACAAGAATGTTTTAAACAAAATAATCAAACTATCCAAATTAATCATTCTTGCGTAGAGTAAGATGTTGTTTATACTGCAAATGATTTGCAGGTGTCATGTTCACTACAAACTTTATTGATCTAGCTTCCGCCCGATATCTAGCGATAATTCTGATCTCTTGTAGCAGCTACTGTAAAAGAGGAAATTTTCGCGATGTTGAAATTTTCGCGCATTTCGCTGCACCCAGAAACTAGCCCAAAAATAAAAGTACGTGATTATTTCTACTTCCCATACGTTCGAATAGTTGATGTCTTGATTCCGCGGAATTAAAAACACGCGAAACTCTTCTTACCTGGCCGAGCGTGAAAAATTAGTCTCGCAAAAATATCCACTTTTACAGTACCCATCTCATTCAATCGTGAACTCTACATTCCTTTGTATGGCTCTCTCTCTCTCTCTCTCAGTCTCTCTCAGTCTCTCTCTCTCTCTCTCTCTCTCTCTCTTTGTTTCATGTCCTGTTTAATGTTCAGTGTTGTATATTCTTAAAACCATTGCCAATTTTCTACTAACAAAACACAACAACATCCTTCCACTTTTCTTTATACGACGTAAGACGAAAGCACGTGCAATACACATTTTTGTGTTATGATATATGAAACTGATTTTATTAGTCAATGCGACGAGATACCGAGCGCCTGTAATTTGGAAATTCATCATCTCAATTCAGGACAATGTAAAGTGAAGTATTAGCCAAGAAAGGAGAGAAAATTAAATGACTTAAACTACAAGACTCGTCAGTGCTATTCGTTTCAACTCTTTCAGAAAAAAAGATCATCACTGAAATTTAACCCTTTTCTCCCTACAATTATGATAAAAGACATAAAGGTTACTCATTGTTGTCAAATAATGGTTGATTCCTTCGGTTGTCAGATTGATTCGCCCGTCAGTGGTGACCGCACACGCGCCTCATCCCTCATGCACACCGGCAACTTCTAGGGGCAGGAATTTTAGGCGCGCATTTTGCACATGAAATGGCGAATAGATTTGTTACTGCACGCGAGGTCGTTCCACTTAGCCGGGCTACAGGCCTTGTGTCCGATTTCCACGCAGTCTTCATTACCACTGTTGTTCGGCTCTCCGGGCAGCCAAGCTCTGAAGTTGAATTGAGTTCCGTCACTCCACACCATCGTGCCCTCTCGCTGGATGTCATTCAGTCCGATCCACATCTTAGTGTTGCTCTGTCGAGTGAGGACATTGTGGACCTTTATCTTTTATTTCAGTGTTCACTGCTTTCATGTGGTGTATAATAATTGTAAGGTAAACTGCTCGGACTTAGACGACACAACTTCCATTGATACATCTGATATATTGGGGAAACACGAATGTTGAATCCTTTGAACTGTTATATTGCAATGATACTACGCTTGTAGTGATAAAGATACAGTGGTTTTTCCCACGTTTTCCATTTTCAGGGACGACAATGGTATTTAGGCCCGAAACAACCCCGTAGAACCCGTATTCATAATGTCATGAAGCTTGACCAGGTAATACAATAAGGATCTACATTAGCGTTGAATTTTCAGTTTTGTAACGTGATGACGTCGTGATCTGTTTCTTCCATGGCTCTTTAAAAAATTTATGTTTTCAAGAATATGGTCAGTGTTAATCTGTATTATTTGTAGGTTCTATCTTGTTCTCATTTCATTGGTGCTGCTGTAATTATTCATGATCGCCCATGTCTATACATGAGACTGTGTGAAACCAACCAACAAACAAAATCAAACAAAAACGCCAGTGTTCGTTCGTGCATCATGGCTACTCAGAAATCAATAATTGCTCTGCTTTATAATTTTATTCTTGTAATAATTTGTGTATCTCTGTGTTGTTGTTGTTGTTGTTGTTGTGTTGCTGATTCCAACCTCACCTGCACTCCACTCTGAGACCTGAAGTAGTTGTACACAAAGTTCTTTTCCGACTCAGAATGGATGGACACCAAGTGCGCAGCGGCATCCGGGCACCTTGCACTGTTGAGCGGCCTGAAAGTCTTGCAACGGTTTTCGGCGGCACCCCATGTCCGTTGTTCGTTGAAAAGTCTAACAAATCATTATAGCAGGATTGACCATTATGTTATTACTTGCAATGATGATGACCAAAATCACAAAACAGACGACAGTGACAAGTGCGCAGTTTTCACAAGTCCTACAGGCAAAACATAATTGAACCGACTGAAAAAAAAAATGGAGCAAATTATCCTGACTTTGTCGGCAGTCTGAGGACACTGTTTGCTGTGGATGCATGCGTCGTTAAAACAGAAGTACACTGTACATTCATTTTTCATCAAACTTTTCCTTTTTTTTGGGGGGGGGGGGTGGGGGTGGTTCGCTATAAAATAAATTTAATCTGTAGAGTCCCAGAACAAATGCATAAGTTGAATGTAGTTTAAGGCGACAGCCAGGAAAAGGACGACTTTTTTTTTTTTTTTTTTTTTTTTGCTTTTGAAACACATGCTTATAAAACATCTATAGCATAAGGGTACGATTTCTGTAAAGGGATACCCAGGAAAATAGTAATCAGTGGCGGATTGCAAAAGACTGCACAGATGTTGTTTTTGTGAAGTGAATACTTTTTAGACGAATATATGTATATATATATACAATGTATATTATTATATACATGCATACATGTGGTGAATCTGCCATGTATCAAAAACAAAGACCTTTTCCAGCGATACTTAGTCCTGAAACGAAATTAACTTTCAGATTTTTTTTTCGACAAAGTTGACGTCTTTAAGGTAGTCTTTACTTTGGTAATCGTTGAGCGCATTATGTAACTGCTGTCTCGGATATAAAATGCTTTTTTTTGGGGGGGGGGGGGGGAGGGGGTGTTACAAGGCCGGAGACTAACATAGTCGAAGACCGTATAACCTTGAGAGCGACTTTCACAAAAATAGTGACTAATGTTCCAAATATGCAGGGGAAAATTTTGTGTCAAAAATTTGGTACAACCTTTTGATACTGAAATGTGCAAAAAAAAAAAAAAAAATTAACACAACAAACCAAGTTAGAACAAACGCTGGGAAATCCAATACTCTTATTCGCATTATTCGTATTGTGAAACGAGCATGAAGGCCACATATATAAATTGCCTAGATTACACTTTGCTTGAAGATAACTTTGATTAAAGTTAATGTTGAAGGTTCTCTCGTGAAGATCTATTTTCTCATTCTTGTCGCCATTGCTTTCGTTTGCTGTGATTTACCTCAATTTTTAATAGGAATGTAGCAAAACATACTGTCGAATCTCGATGACTCTATAACGAACGCTTAATATAATATACTATAGAGGATTTTTTTTTAATATGAAGTTATTTATTTTCTAATTTATTAGAATACTCATTACCTCGTCAGAAATCTGAGATGAAAGAGTAAGTTATGCGACTATTACCTGTAGCAGAAGCTACCGTTTTGCCTCCAGCCAGCAGGGCAGCCGGCATCCACCCCTCTCGGTCCGGAGAGCAAACCGGTGAGGAGCAGGACGACGAATGTGGTAGCAAGCTTCGGAGTAGCCATCGTGATGTCAGGAAACCAACGTCTGGTGAGTATAGGTCTCCTTGTGTTTTTCTCCTCGCAGAATACCCCTATATATAGCATTATTTGCGTGTGTTTCTGGTATGCCGAAGCGTGTGCTCTGACAATCCGGGAGCAGAATTACTTTGAATAATCCGATTCATGAAGTCAAAGTTTCACTCGTCATATTTCAACCACTTAAACGGCAATCTGATTTATTTTGTTGCACTTGAAACATTGAAAACAAGAGTGACATATCATCTATATTCTTCACGTTTTCCTGCCAACTCTTTTTTTTTTCTCAAAGGTTTCGAGATTAAATTTCTGTGTGTTTGTTCATGTAGAACAAAGTAAATAAGAAGAAGAGAGATTCTGCTAGGCAAATCCATTCTTTTTTATTACAGGTAACGATTGGGGACACCTGTCAATCAATTTGAGAAAACCAACAAACTTGTTCTGCTTTACGAAATATGAGTAAGGAAATAATAGGTATTGACAATGATATCGGGCGTTTAGTATCACATAATTTACAGCAGTGATTTCTGCAATGAGTTATGATGTTAATGATACGAATGAGGCAGGTAGTATCATTTGCGTATAAGGTGTAAGATTTAGATTTTTCTGAAAATGTTTATGTACTACAAAGCGAAAAAGAAGAAGACATATTTCCATAAGCAATCTCACTCTTTTTATATACAACTAACAGTTGGGGACACCTGTCAATCAATTTGAGAAAACCAACAAACTTGTTTTGCTTTACAAAATATAAGTAAGGAAAGAATAGTATTGAGAATGATATCGGGCGTTTAATATCACATAATTTACAGCAGTGATTTCTGCAATTAATTATCATGTCAAAGACACGAATGAGGCAGGTATATCATTTGCGTACGCTTTTGATATTTTTTCTGACAATGTTTACCTTGTTTTATCTCACTGCTAGTTCTCCCAGTTCGTAGCTAAGATTTGTATATGGGGGGAGGGGGTATGGTCAATAAAAAAAAAAATATATATATATATATATATATGTACACACATCCTTATATATAGATTTGTATATATATTTATATGCATATGGAATACTAGGAGTATGGTCACAATCAGCACTCATAACATTGAAAACAAGAGTGACATATACCATCTATCTTATTAGATGCTTTTCTGCCAACTCTTGAGATCAAATTTCTACGTGCTTGTTTATGTACTAGAAAGTTCGGACGTTTAATATCACATAATTTACAGCAGTGATTCCTGCAATTAGTTATTATGTCAATGACACGAATAAGGTAGGTATATCATTTGCGTATGCTTGTTATTTTCTTTTTCTGAAAATGTTTATCTTATTTTATCTCACTCCTAGTTCCCCAGGCAGCCCGTAACTAAGATTTATATTAGGGTGGGGGTCAAAATTTGAAAAAGTGGACCTCTCAATAATAATTATTATATACTCCTTCCACACCGTATCTCCTATTTTGTAGTGGTGTATTTTCTGGGAGTATATTTTCTAAGTTAAAATCAAATAATTTATTTTATAACTTTTTCCCTTTACCTTTAATAGTTTGGTTTGATGGATTATAATGTATCAACCATAAAGACAAGTATCTAGTCTACTCCGTGCCGCTCAGTGCTTACGTTCTTGGACAAGTTGTTTTTTCCCACCATGTCCATCTTGACCCAGGTGTATAAATGGGTATCTGGTAACGCTAGGGTAATAATAATTGCAGGGCCCTCTGGTAAAGCAGTGGTAACACCACTACCCTGGATAAAGAAGACCCTAACTATGATTATTATTATGAATATTATTATTATTGCTATTATTATTATTATTATTATTGTTATTATTATTATTATTATTACTGTTATTATTATTATTATTATTATTATTATTATTATTATCATCATCATCATTATTAGTACCATTACTATTATAATCATCTTATTTCCGCTCTCTCCTAGTCCTACCCGCACGTAACGGGAACTTGAATGGGGGTGGGGGTCAACTTATGAAATAGGAAACCTTTCAATAATATACACTCTTTCCACACCTTACAGCGGAGTATATTCTGGGAGGGGTATATTTTCAACTTCAAAATCGATATTTTTTTTTTTTTTACCTTTGATAATTTGGTTTCACTTATGTATTACCATGAAGAAAAGTTTCTGATCTTCTCCGTGTTTATATACTCAACTGTTCTATCCTATTTACGTTGATTTATAGTTTAGTATATAGGCATGGAGATGATCAGAAAAGTATCTTCAGCAAGTTCAGCATAATCCGTTTGATTTGTGTTGCTGAAGGTGTCACCCACTTCTTTCAGGATGGCGACATCCTGGTGATGAGTATAGCACTGCAGTGGATCCAGGAGGGGGCGCACCGGGGGCGCACCGGGCGCGCGTCCCCTCTTGATTTTTTCTTAAAGCAAAGAAATAAAGAAGAAAAAATGGGGGAGCGCGTGCGCCGCCCCTGGCCTTAATTTGTTAAAGGGGATGGCGAGTAACCGATCAGTGGGAATCAGTGGGAATGCTGAGGGATGATTGTTCCAATCCTTGTGGGATTCATTTAAGAGTACATTATATATCTACTGTTGTGTGAAAATTATTTGCTTCAGAACAGTCTCATATTCAAGTAATGTGCAGATTAATGCCCCGTCACTGACCAGGGACGCTTACCTGGAAACATTAAACTGCACATTACATGATTATGAGACCATTCTGAAGCAAATAGTTTTCACACAAGAATAGATATATAATGTACTCTTAAATGAATCCCACAAGGATTGGAACAATCATCCCTCAGCAATCCCACTGATTCCCACTGATCAGTTACTAGCCATCCCCTTTAAAGGCGCCTCGAGTCCCCTTTACCGAATTCCTGGATCCACCCCTGTAAATTGAGGAGGGCAAGAGACCTCATTCGAGTTTATGGCTGTGTACGCAGAAATTTCAATTTTCAATTTCAATTTCAATTGTGGTCCAGGGGGAGCAAAAATAGATGTCGAGTTGAACTGATTCGGATTTGGATTTATTTTATTCTCGATATCGCATCAATCTACAATTCATTCTTTTCTTTTCCAGCATTATCATCAAGCATATGGCTATTTTCCTCAAATTCAACAATTTTCATGACACATACATCTGTGACATAAAAATCTGTGACTGTTGCATGATGTTCTTGAACAACTCAAACATGCCTATAAACGGTCATGGTCGAGTTTGGTTCATGATACTGGTTCTCAAAGGGGTTGAATACAGTTTAAGTTGAGATCTAACTTCAGATTTCTAGCATTTTTTTTTGGAGAGATGACGAGAAACTACTTATAAAATGTGAAAGAGCAAATCGGTTTTGAAATGGCTGAGATATCCAAATAGAGTGATCCTACACTAAAAGGTTGGACCCACCTTTTATAACAATGACTTTGCTTTACTTTGTTTTCAGATGTCTGAGCCATTCCAAAACCGATTTTCATCATATAAACTTTGGATTCCTCTTAGAATGACATGTTCTAAGGGATTTCTTGATATCTCGCAAAAAAGTTAAACCCCAATCCTCATCGCCACCAATACTTTAGCATTCTTTTACCATAAATCTATCTCAGCCATTCACTCTTATACTGAAGACTCTCAATCCTACACTGAGAGGGAGTGAGTGTGTTTATGTGTGAGTGTGTGTGTGTGGGGGGGGGGGGGGGGGGTCAGGGGGTCATTCGCCCCCAGAGACATTGCTCCCATGAAACATCTGCAAGCTATTAAAGCCAAACACAAAACTACCCACAGACATAACCCTAACCGTAATCCCAATCCACACAACCTAAAACTAATACAACCCAAACGCTAATCCTGTAAAGTCCTTATGAGGCACATATTGAAGACCGGAAGAGTTATCGCTGGAGCTAATGTCTTGTCATTGGAGATTTAATCTCTATCAGGGTTATTTCCATGGATTTGGATAATATGTGACACATCTACAACGGACCCGTGACCTGCTCACCAAAGTGGGTGTGCGTGTTGTCGAACGAACCCCTGCCTACATGAACAACCACACCCCCTAGTTACGGGCCTGATCATCTCCTGCCAGCTCTCTTT
This sequence comes from Diadema antillarum, assembly GCF_040938485.1. Lineage (NCBI taxonomy): Eukaryota > Metazoa > Echinodermata > Echinoidea > Diadematoida > Diadematidae > Diadema > Diadema antillarum. The sequence continues at coordinate 1,110,638 of NW_027271039.1, forward strand.
TCAAGAATTTTCAAAGATTTTGAGATCTTAATTTCTGTGGGGTTTTTTCTTCACGCTTAACAAAAACAATAATTCCCCCCCCCCAAAAAAAAAAAAAGAAAAACACGCATGCGCGCAAAAAACAACAACAACAAAGAAGCAAGCAAACAAACAAACAAAAAAGATGTTCAATAGCAAATCCACTCTTTACACAGATACACTTTATTGGGGACACCTGTCAATCATGTTAAGAAAACCATGCAATTTGTTCTGTTTCACGTAATATGAGAACGGAAAGAGGATGTAAAAAGAAAGATAAGTACGGCTATGACACAATAATTTACGGCAGCGATTTCTGCATGGTGTTGTGATGTCAATGATACGCATGAAGCAGGTAGTATTGGTGCACGCTTGCAATTTTGATTTATGTCAAATGTTTATCATATTTTCATCTCTTTTATATAGTAGTTCGCCTGTCAACTCACTTCTCATAGGTTCCGAGAATGAATTTCTGTGTTTTTTTTTTTTCATGTGTACTTAAAGAACAAGACATATTCCGTAGAAAATCTACCCTTGTACCAGATTGGGGATATCTGTCAATCACTGAGAAAGCAACGCATTTTTTTCTGCTTTACGAAATATGAGTAGTAGTACATCATGTACAGGGAAAACGATGTATGCAGGATGATACCGGACGTTTAATGTCACATAATTTACAGCAAAGATTTATTATTATCTTCTTCTTTTTTACATGGCGTTACGAGATAAAATAACACGCATATACACGAAGTAGGTATAGTGTCATTTGGGCATGCGCATGATTATGATTTATTTGAAAATGTATATTGTAAAACCACTACTTTCTACTTATCTTTCCTTCTCGTTTTCATTCTATCCGCTGTTACTCTGCTATTGCTATCAGCTATCAGCTGCCCAGTGAACATAACTTTCTAGCTTTTTGGAACAAAATCAAATAGAATATTGAAAAAAAATTGAAAGGAAAATGGACATTTACCTTCTAATGAAAAACCGTTTTCTTTTCCTAGATAGTTATGTCTTTAGGCCTACACGAGTGTCTGATTGGATTTAGATACATTATGTTTTTCTTTTTTAAACTGTTTAATGTCTAGCAAATATTAACATGAACAGAGTCATCTGTTTGCTTTGTTAATTCCAAATATCTAAAATAATTACATGTATCATGTAATCATAAAAATAATGTTTCATGTAACCATATCACGTTGCTCGGAGGTGGATCCTATTTTTAGGCCTATACAAAGGATTTTAATGCCTTAATCGGACGATTTCATTATGCAGGTGTTTCTGTCAGTGAGTGTGTACCTTGACTGCGCTGGTCATTCTCCAGTTGAACGCCTAAAGGATGAATGCTCATGGATGAGAATTCATTAGACATATGAATTATGAATATGAAGGAGTAATTCATTTGATATGTATGCAAGAATCTTTGTTTGCCGATAATACCGAGTTGAATATTCCCTAACACACCACACTGTCAGGAAACAGAAAAAACAAATGGAAAACCTGGTGGAGGGGTAACGATACACGTTCGTGACTCAGTTCGGTTTGAGGAAGTTCGAATTCATAACGAAGAAATATAAGTACAACTGATTGATATATATTTTGAAGATTGTGTTTTCTCGGTAGTGAATTGTTATAATCCTTGCAAGAATTGTATGATGATACTCTGAATATGTTACTTTCGAAGGTGAGATTTTATCGAAAGTATTGATAGTCGGTAATTTTAATTCTCATAATGTACTATGGGGCAGTGTACAAACAGATTTCAACGGTAAATTATTGAAAAGTTTATGATGTGTAATAACTTAGTTGTTTTAAAATAATGATGGTTCTGGAACAAGACTGGATAGTTAAACCGGCAAGACGTCTTGTTTAGATCTGTCCATCACATCGCCTTTTTTTTTCTCGAAACCCAGTGAGAGATTACCTCATGAATTACGCATAACTCAGGGCACCTGCACATCTGTCATACCGAGTGCACGCGACGTAAACAATTACGTCGCGTCGTAATTCGAATTGCTACGCGACGTAATTCCGAATTACTGCTCAACGACTTAACGTCATGACATATGAATTAGTGTCGTGTTGCAATTCCCAATGCTAAACAACGTAAATAATTACGTCGCGTAGTAATTCCAATAACGACGCGATGCAAATAATTACGTTGTGTTGTAAATAATTACAACACGACGTAATTCCGAATTACTGCTCAACGACTAACGCAGCGAATTAACGTAGCGACGTTAATTCAACCAATGGGATCGTTCGTAATAGCGTGTGAAAAAAACAGGAGGAATGAAGCGCATGCAATCCGCTCACTGCGTGCTGGTGGTGAAAACCGGAGCTGGCTGTACAGCAGGGAGGTGGAAGTTCCTTTCCACCTCCTTGATATACAGCGAGCCATATGTCATTTCGTTGACAGTACAATCCTATGAAATGTTTATTACCTAAATTATAGGGCCTACATTGTATCAGAGAATATGTATTCAAGGTATACCCGCTAACCAATTACTGACAAACATGCTGTAGGAAATGAGTGTCTAGCCCTTTGGCACGTGCACCGTGATGCATCACTGAGCAAATAACGAACGATTTCATTGGTTGATTTAACGTCGCTACGTTAATTCGCTGCGGTAGTCGTTGAGCAGTAATTTGGAATTACGTCGTGTTGTAATTATTTGCAACACAACGTAATTATTTGCGTCGCGTCATAATTGGAATTACTACGCGACGTAATTGAGTATATGAATATTAGAACGACCCAAGTCCATGGAAGACCATTTCGAGTAAACTAAAAAAAAAACTTCATATCTTTTTTATTTGTTCAATAATATTCTATTTAACTGTGATAGGAAGGCAACATTGTATGTACAAATTAGAACATTATGACAATTAACATTTACATTAATTGTGGAGAGGCCATTTTGTGAGGTGGACTTGGGTCGTTCTTTGATTTATATGGACTCGGGTCGTTCTTTAATTCATATCCATGATATTCTGCTATAGAGATGAGAGAAGGATGAGAGAGGGCGCTATTATATGAATGTAAGAATGACCCAAGTCCTTCATTCTTAAGGCCGTGTCACAAATAAAATGTCATCAGCCTTCAAATTGCGTGCGACTTGCAAAGAACAATTTTGACTACCCGGAGGTCCCCGTAGATGATCCGCACATGACAGTACCTGTTGGTCATTTCGTCGACAAAATGACCGTTTCGTTAACGAAATTATTATTTCGTGCCCGAAATATTCATTTACTTAAAAAAATGTTGTCATTTCGTTACAAAATAATCATTTCATTGACAAAATGACTGATTTCGTAAGGAAATACTGTATTCCATGCGACACTTGGCGCTTCAAGGTTTTTGTCCATGGTTTAAACCATGGTTTCATTTGTACCATCTTCGTGAATTCGGGCCATTTAGTTTATGAAATTGGCGAAGGGTTTGCATTCTGAAGTTGGCTCCCGAAAACGCTTCGCTGGAATAATTAATTTTGTTCATGCATCGCACCACCTGAAGCCAAGTGTCTGAATTCCAACAGAGCCATCTTTCATCATTAGTGTTGGAATTCTCAAGAATACCAATCCTCCCATGCAGGTGTGACATTACAACACAAGAAATGAAAGGTTTGAGGAACCTTTCCAATAAAAACTTGTATCGTGACCGTGCCAGCTGCCATAGGAAAGACAGTATTTCTTCTCAACACAGTGGACTACAAAAAGAAATGTTACTGTGATGCTAATAATGAGGAACACTTTGCCACAGACGCATCAGCTGATGACGAAAAGAAACTTGTCTCCATCTTTAAAATCTATGAAAAAAGAGGGGGATATCACAACAAAGGTGAGAACATCTATACCACGACCAAAGGAAAACATGCTTCGATTGTACTGCGCACCAAATACTCATAAGGAAGGTTATCCCTATATGAGGTAGTAGGTGAGCCTATAAGTACTTCCTTGGTTATCCCAAGGAGGTTTTGTACATAGAGTTCCAACTGGCTGTAATTATTCAAACAGTTGTCAGATTTCTATTGATGTACAAAAGAATTCCACAGGTGCACTTGTGCCTTTGATGATCGATGTTCGACGCCGCCGTCTTGCTGAGCAATCTGAAGATTCATTTTGAACGTTATCATAATGTTGGCCATATTTTGCTTATTTATTTCATTAAATGAAATGAAATTTCACTTAATGATAAAGCATGTAAAACAAAAGTCAATTCCGTCCAGAAATTTGCGCAAAGGAGTAAATCAGAGCTGTATCATGTGAAAATGTTTAAAACTTTACCATCCTGGAAAGCTGGTCTTATCACTTTTCTGCTTAATTTCCACAAAAGAAACTAATATTGAATAATCTTCAATTATAAATCTTTATTGATAGATATATCAGATTAGTGCGCGGGTATGTCCAGTCGAGTAATTTTCATCTTTATTTCAGCATTTTTTGCTCGATTTCTATTCGCGCATGCTCGTGTCTGTACCACCTACATTTTATAAGAAGGGATAGCGAAAAGTAATTACAGTACTCTCCGCGTAATCGGGTATCGCTTAAATGGGTACTCCGTTTAATTGGGTAGTAATGTCAAAGTCAATTCCAATGCACATTAAAATTACCTGATAATCGGGTTGCCTCTCCGCATAAATGGGTAAATAATTTTCTTCTAATCTAATTTCTACCCACATTTATCGCAGATAAAATACTTAAATAAATCACGAATGTCAAATTTTCCACGGCTAATCGTGTTCTCTGCTTCATTTGCAAAGAAAACTTATCATTTTGGGGAGTGATTAAACATGAAACACACATGTACCAGTACCGACTTGCCGCACGTAAACGAACATTACAAATGTAGCTGGCACTCACAACTACATAAACAGACAGGAGTTGAACACACTATCTTGCGCTCCTCCCTTGCTCCGCAACAACATTCACCATACGAGAAGTTTGCAACGAAAATCAGTTCATGCACCAGCTCCATAATTTTGCTTTTCCTCAGTCACTTCTCGAAAAGTAACCCGACGTTTTACGTGACTAGTCCACCCAAAGTTACGTGTTCATTTTGGAAAATGCCTGCATGTTAGCGAGGGGTCTATAGTAAAACGACAAAGTTTTCAGAAGACATTTTTGTCCATAAAAAGAGTATAAATTCTTGCTCAATTCAATTGAATTGAATTGATTGAATTGATTAAATTCTTGCTCGTGACTGAGCATGTAAGGTATGTATAATGTGCCGTGCAAGCACGCGTGTTAAGCATACAGTGTAGGTGTTTGGATGCAGTGTACAGTGCATGTAAATACACATTGTGTGTGTCATTGTGAATGAGACGCGTTCTTCTGTTAATCGGGTACTCCGCTTAATCGGGTATGAAACGCTCTGCCCGAGCCCATCCGATTATGCGGAGAGTACTGTACCATCACAAAGACAAACAATGTATCAATATCTTCCTTTGAAAGTGGCTGGTGATTATGCAATGAGACACGAGACAGTTGTCTTCGTATCTGTGCGGCAGATCCTGTTTGGCACATACTTCAAATATTTCTTTATAGTGGCGCCATCAAACATGGGATCTAAAGGAATAACACTGTTGTTACTCCATCTCTAGAACCTCCTTGGTTATCCTTTACGCCCTGTTGTTAACAGCATCATTATTGTAATGGTCTGTAGGATACTATTAATGTATTAAGGGCTTTGGCAGTTATCAAGCTCAATTGGTTGGGAAGAATGACTTCGCCCATATGCATACTATTCTGAGGTACTTATGCTGAAAAACAGGCAGCTGACCACTGACTTCACGAGGAGAGACAACGTTTACTATAATTTACCTTATCCTCTTCTCTAAATCTCACCGATCAATGAATCTCTCCGTAACATGACTAAGGGACGTTAAACTCCTTATGTGCCATGGTGTAAACCCCACTGTGTGCCACATTATTCTGAGACAGCAACATAAATGGAGCAAGATACTGCCCAAAGTCAGCAACAAATTTCGAAGATGGACAAGGATCGAGGGGCCATTTAGCGTGGGCCGCATGGAACTGCATGAATGGCGACCCTCAGTTGTCTTCAACACTGTGTATATTTTCCCAATCTCTCGGACTACAATACTGCATGCACCCCATCTACGATGAGTCAACGCCAGTCTTGGGAAGCCTGCTGCAGTGTCAGTGAAAGCTCCCGAAGGTAAAATCAAGCGCGGATGTGATGTAAAGAAATTCGCTTCTAATAGTAACTTGGAACAGGTAACAGGGCCCGCTTTCTCAGACTTATGTAGAATTTGTCAAACCAGTAAATAGAATTAGTTTCTCCTGGACACTTCACGAATTCGCAACAAGAACACTAGATGAAACGTCAAAGAAAGATTCATGGAAAACAGGACGCATGAGCTAATTTGGGAAACTTTTAGGTTGCGAGACGGATTTCTCTTTGAGAAGATGTATCTAATCTGGATAGCAATTAGGCCTACGTCTAATGTTCTCACCTTTATAATTTAAAAGAGACTTTTACTTCGTTTTAAGAATGTATAAGGACGGATGGACTGAATATTGGGAATTTCTGACTAAAAACAATATCTTATAGTCTATAAAGATTCCCGTGGAGAGTTTGAGCAGAAGAACATTCTTTACCATTTTGATGACCGATGTACGCCCAATCACTCTCGAGATCGAAAAAAAAAAATCTGTACTTTTTAACACGTCTCTAGAAAAGATAATTTACATGCGTGAATATTATGTAGGTGATGCATTTTTGTTGTTGTTGTAACATAGTTGTATATCATACTGCTGATCGACGTTCCCACTGCACTCGCAGGGCCACCAAATAAGTTAATCCTTGGTTTAACTTTTCTTCCTTTTTCAAGGCAAGTCATCGGAAAGTGATTAGATAGGCCCTACAAAGATGCGATAAAAAGCTAACAGATGTATACATTCCATTTCTTTTGTCTTTATTTTAAAGTGGAAACTAGCCATTAGGCGAAATGTGAAGATAAAAAAAGATATACTGATAAAGTAGATAGATCGAGAGAGAGAGAGAGAGAGAGAGAGAGAGAGAGAGAAGAAGAAGAAGAAGAAAAAAAAAACCAAAGAAATAGTTGTGCCCTACATTTTGGTTCAGTACCGGTTTAGCCATAGAGTATAGGTCTATCCCTTCAGGGCCTGCGGAGCGTTTTCAAAAGTGGGGGGGGGGGGGCACTTCCGGGAAAACAAGGAAACAAACAAAAAAAGAACGAAGAAAAGGTCCTCAGCCCATCTCTCCCATTCCATTTTCGGGTTTCTTCAGCTGACAAGAAAAAAAAAAAGTCTCGAGCGGAAAAATAGAACCTTTCCGCTCTCACATTTCAACATCCACTGCAACATCTGACAAAATTCTATTTAGTGCACTTACGTACTTCCGGGTTTACAAAAAAAAAAAAGGGGGGGGGCAAAGTGATGACACCTTATGTATTTCTTTGTATGGTGCACAAAAAAAGGGGGCGAGCTTCCCCGACCCCACCCCACCCCCCCCCCCCCCCCCCCCCCCCCAAATAGGCCCCTATTGGTGGAGATGAGGATTGGGCTTGTATAACTATTCGCGAGATCACCAAGAAACCACTTATAGAAATGATACAGAGCATACACACCATTTTACGAGGAATTTAAATTGCATTAGATGAAAATCGGTTTTGGAACTGTATCCGAAAACAAAGTAGGGCCTAAAGAGTTTATGACAAAGCTATCCTAATAAAAAAAAAGTACTCCACTTCTGACCTTTTATAAGGATTGCGTTGTTTTAGATATCTCAGCCACTTCAAAAACCATAGACCTATCATCAAGATAATAAACGTGCGAATCCATCTTGGAATATTACATGCTCTTTCATACTTCGTAGGCCTATTTCATAAGAGGTATCTGATATCTCACCATAATGTTAGAAACCTCAAATCAGGGAGGGGGGGGGGGTGTTTCATCAACGCCGGTTGTCAGCGCAAAAAGTTGTCATCGCTGACAATCACCATAGGAACAGTCAGTGACCAGAGCATCTCATCCAATCAAAACCGAGGATTTTGCTGAAATTGTCAGCGCTGACAGTTGTCAGCGCTGACAAACGTTGATGAAACACCCCCCCCCCCCCCCCGGGGGGGCGTTTCATCAACGAGTTCGTCGGAGGTTTTCACCGACAAATTTGCTATCAGCCAATCAGACGCAAGGATTTCAGTAGCTTTTAACGGTTGCCAGTGTAAATCACCGACAAAAGGTTTCATGAAACGGTCCCAGGTCTCAACTAATACTATACAAACACTGTTGGGTGAATTTTATAAGGCCTGCCGAATGCGACGATGACGTTGATGACTCGGCTGATCGCAAACGCGCCCTCCCTCAAAACGTCTCAACAGACTCTCAACACTCTTGAAATCGACGGAGCCGCTCGGTCACTGGGTCAACAGCACTCTAGCTCGATCGTCGGGCTATACGGTTGCTAATGTAAAAGAGAGTACACTCAGTACAGTGTACATAATTGTGTTCGAGCAACGTACAACGTACAACCAAGGAGGTACTAGACCTAGTACCTCCTTGGTACAACATTACTGACCCACTGGTGACACTGTACAGTTACGTAACCCCCATCCCATCCTACTGACCTTACTGAAGGTGCCACGGAGGATCTCCAGTCTGCAGCTGCTGGTACGCAGCACCCCGACGATCGATGTGACCCACCTTATTCGACGGTAGCGAACGTCATCTCCATAAATCAGTGTACATCCAGAAAGTTGGTGAAGGAAAGCAAGTAGAGGTGAGATACCGTATGTCATATCAATGATTATGTTTTCATAGCAATGCCCCATCTTTTGTCTTTGAGGAAATCAACTTTATTACAGTCTAAGTTTGTACCTTGCTAGTGCTGCTGCTGTGTGCTGTGGTGACATCCATTACATATTTGATGTGTTGCGTGTAGTTGACCAATACAATGGTCCCACGCGTAGGGATCTACGTCAGTAAGTCAGTGTTTATCCCGTTTCTGCACATTGTACGTAACTTTACGTAGATTATCTAGATAGATAGGCGCCCCGAGGCCCATGGCATGGCGCGTGTGGCCTGGCCCCACCAGTATCGACAGGTTACTGTGTGTAGGCATATATGCAAAATCACTTCTGCATTCTAATCCTATCATTATGGCTGAGACCCCAGTAAATTTAAATGTGGTAGCTACATTTGTAGCCTCTGTCCTGACTATGGTGCATATACAAATGTAGGCCTACACCACATAACCATGATAATTAGTCAACCATCCATAGCGGCTGCCAGGCAGTGAGTGTAATCCCAGTGCGGTGCGGGGGGCTGTACCACATGTAACATAACATTGGGTCGCTGGTGCGGTTAAGGCAGTGTATGATCCTGCTATCTGCTCACATTATGGACACTCACTGTTGACTATCACTAGTATCAGTAGAGGGTAAAACCATCAATAGGCATCATGTTACACTGGTACTGCTGTGTACAACCAGTAGTGTGAAATGCTACATGTACATCACATTTCAGTTCAGCATTAACCCCCCCCCCCCCCCCTTCCAGATAACTGGTAGCATGTGGATATCATCGGATGGGAAGACTGGCCTGAGCCAGATATATACTAGAGAATCCCTGGTGCTAATGAATTTTGTACAGCTTAATCACTGATCTCTGTGTCAGTACACAGGCAGTGGAAGAACGAGTGCACTCAGCTGTTACTTTCGAGTGTACGCCACCCATGCACCTCCCCACTAAGAGGTCATTAGATTTAATGATGATTACTATTTTATCTACACGCTGATACCAAGAAAATCCAAGTTATTTCAAGTGTAGGAACGGGAGGGTATAAATATGTCACCATGCATCACAAAAAAAAAAAAAAATTGCGCTCCTTGATATTACATGTGGATTCAAGGTGAAATGGGTCAAGCAAGTCAATATTTAGTTTTCCATACTTTCTGAAAGAGCTCTACAATGTACTTCTACATCATTCTTGAGTTTGGGATCACAAAATGAATGGGAAAGTAGGTTTTCTGCAGTTATTCTACAATTTTGTTGTTGGTTTTTTTTTTTTTTTTTTTGGATAGGGACGTAGTGTGATCAGTTGGTCTCAGAGGCTCCTTTTTCATTTCTTGAAAATCCTTTGCATACTCTTCACTTTCAACTCTAATAACTTTGAAAGAATAATGCTACTGCTTTGAAAGTTGACATTACAGGACAAGTTCACCTTCATAAACATAAAGATTGAGAAAATGCAGCAATATTAGTAGAACACATCAGTGAAAGTTTGAGGAAAATTGGACAATCGATGCAAAAGTTATGAATTTTTAAATTTTTTGTGTTGGAACTGCTGGACGAGGAGACTACTACAGCTTGTGATGTCATATGAGTACAACAGTATAAAGAAAATGTAAAGAAAATTCAACATATTTTCATTTTTTTCACATAATAAAAGAGCATTTGACTTGCCTCTTTCTAAAGGTAGGGGGAATAATATTACCCATGACATACACACTGTATGTCGGTAACGAGTCAAGGGAATGTGTACTTTTTTCAAAAGATGAAATTTTGTGAAATTCTCTTTTTATTTTCCTTATATGTGACCCTGCACCTCAAAACAAACAAAAAGTCGCCAGACATGAATTTTTAGTTAAGACCATATTCTGAAAGAGCAGACTTTAAGCTTTAAAACGATGTATAACTCAAATCAAATGGATTCCCCTAACCTATATAAATATTGGAAAGAAAGCACAAACTCAGGAAAAGTGTGAACTGAGAAAAGAGGCTCTGAAGTACAATGTCTATTCAAGCGCTTAATCTTAATACCAAACCGTGCTGGCTGTGCGATGAATGGGACAAAAAAACAGGAAGTAGACCACGAGAGTAACAACAATGAAGGGATTATCAGATTAAACTGAAATTAAGCATGCCTTATCAACACATTCTGTCCATAATTAATGCCAACTTTCAAAGCAGTAGCACTATCCTTTCAAAAGTTATCAGAGTTGTAAGTGAAGAGTGTGGACAAGGTTTTTCAGAAATGAAAAAGGGATTCTAAAGACTCACCTAATCACACTATTCTACCAAAAATGTTCGAGATACACTGCTAAAAAAACACACTTTCCTGCCCGTTTTATGATGCCAAATTTTAGCATAACGTAAAAGAAGACCCGCTCTTTCAGAAAATATGAAAAAGGCAAGTTCGGCTAGATTGACCCATTTCACTTTTTTTCAGTCCTCACGCAAAATCAGTGTGTGCGACTTTATGTTCGTTTTGAGGTGCACGGTCACATATTGTTGTACGCATGTGACATCGTGCACTGCAGTAGTCTTCTCATCCAGCGGTTACTGCACAAAAACTTCAAATATTCATAACTTTTGAACGGATTGACCGATTTTCCTCAAACTTTCAATGATGTGTTCTACTAATATTGCTACATTTTCTCAATCCCTATGTTTATGAAGGTGAACTTGTCCTTTAATTATGGACAGAATGTGTTGATAGAGCATGCTCAATTTCAGCTTTAGTCCGATAATCTCTTTATTGTCCCCGCCGAACGAGTTCGAGCAGGGGACTATGAAACGGGCTCCGTACGTGTGTGTGTCCGTGTGTCCGTCCGTCCGTCCGTCCGTCCGTCCGTCCGTCCGTGTGTCCGTGTGTGCGTCCGTGTGTGATCAAAATCTTCAATTTGCTACTTCTCTGTCATTTATGAGCCAATTTTGATTCTGTTTGCTTTATATGATAGCACTACATGGGAGCTTTGAAACTTCTACACAGAATTTCAGTCGTGACCTTTGACCTTGACCTTTGACCTATATTGTACATTTTGCTACAAAATGCTACTCCTTCGCCATTTCTAACCCGATTTCGATTCCGTTTGCTTCATGTGATGGCACTAGGTGAGGGCTTCAAAACTTCTACACAGAATTTTGACCTTTGACTTCTTTGACCTTTGACCTTGATTTTTGACCTGTATTGTACATTTTGCTACAAAATGCTACTCCTTCGCCATTTCTAACCCGATTTCGATTCCGTTTGCTTTATGTGATGGCACTAGGTGAGGGCTTCAAAACTTCTACACAGAATTTTGACCTTTGACTTCTTTGACCTTTGACCTTGATTTTTTGACCTATATTGTACATTTTGCTACAAAATGCTACTCCTTCGCCATTTCTAACCCGATTTCGATTCCGTTTGCTTTATGTGATAGCACTAGGTGACGGCTTCAAAACTTCTACACAGAATTTTGACCTTTGACTTCTTTGACCTTTGACCTTGATTTTTGACCTATATTGTACATTTTGCTACGAAATGCTACTCCTTCGCCATTTTTAACCCGATTTCGATTCCGTTTGCTTTATATGATGGCACTAGTTGAGGGCTTCAAAACTTCTACACAGAATTTTGACCTTTGACTTCTTTGACCTTTGACCTTGATTTTTGACCTATATTGTGCATTTTGCTACAGAATGCTACTCCTTCGCCATTTCTAACCCGATTTCGATTCCGTTTGCTTTATGTGATAGCACTAGGTGAGGGCTTCAAAACATCTACACAGAATTTTGACCTTTGTCTTCTTTGACCTTTGACCTTGATTTTTTACCTATACATTGGCTACAAAATGCTACTCCTTCGCCATTTTTAACCCAATTTCGATTCCATTTGCTTTATGTGATGGCACTAGGTGAGGGCTTCAAAACTTCTACACAGAATTTTGACCTTTGACTTCTTTGACCTTTGACCTTGATTTTTTACCTATATTGCACATTTTGTTACAAAATGCTACTTCCGGCAGGGACATATGTTACGCACCGCGTAATTTCTACTTTTCCTTGTTGTTTTTGCCACAGTGGTTTACAATTTGTACAATCCTGTTCTGCTTTTTTCCCATTCATTGCACAGGTAGCACATCTTAGTAAAGATTAGGTTCGTGAATAGACCTTGTACTTCAGAGTCTCTTTCACACTTTTCCAGAGTGTGTGCTTTCTCTCCAATATTTAGAGATACATTTTAAAGCTTAGAGTCTGCTCTTTGTGGATCTGCCCTTAACTAAAAATCCATGTCTGGCAACTTTTTGTTGGTTTCGTTGTGCAAGGTCACATATTCAGAAAATGGGTGTTAGCAGCCCATAAGTTTGAACAGATATGACCCACAGCCCATGTAATGTAGGTAGACCTGTAAAATTGCAATGACCTAGAGAGTCAATCTTAGAAATGAAAGAAAATTTAGATTTCCACCTGAAACATGTGAAATTTGTTAGTGTGAAGGAGATGTCTCTTCTATGCACACGCGTGATGTTGTTTCATGTTTGTTGATCACATTGTGGTTTTGCGCTTATTTCTCTCAAAATTGAAGCTTCTAGAAAAAAAAAATATTGCAATGCACTATTTGTCATGATGTTTCTGTTAAATTTCTCTTTCTCTTACACATATCTACGGTACTGTAGATATCTTTGTTAACAATAACTTGATTCTTATTGAAGATGCATTACACATGTATACAGGGGAAACTCGATATGATGAGATCTTCGGGACCGAGTCTTTTTCCTTGTAAATATAGTGCTCTCATCATATCAGTAGGCATGAAAAAAGGCATGACATTATGACATTAATTTGCACATGTGGGACTAACAGCTATAGTTTGTACACATCACGTTTCAATTAATACTGATAACCTGGGACAGTAATGTGTTTGAAGGAATTACTCACCTTCATGAGTACGAAAATGTTTTTCGCCAATGAAATTCAATATCAAGAGTGCGTTTCTTATCAATCTTTAATGGATGTTCAAATTTGTAAATGTATAGTTTGCAATCGTGTCACGGTCATCTGTGGATCGGTATGTGCTTATGGCAAGTGTGTGTTGTGTGTGGAAAGCTCAAACATGTTCTGCATAATGCTGTGTCTTTATGTGACACATTCTGTATTGTGTACATTATGCCTGCGTGTTTGAAGATGGAGAATTCCTTGGTAGAAAGCCAATCACTACGTCACACCTGCTATACGTCATGATGATGTCATGTATGCATAGGGTCATACAGTTACGCCTAGCACATTCTCTGCATTAATGTATACTTACATGTGCACACACACACACACACACACACACATACAAAATGCAGTGCTAGTTGGAGTGCACTGAAGACAAGACACAGTTTTTGTCGCATCGAGCTATACAATCTTTAAACATGATCGCACGGGCAAAGTAAGGCTTTACCTGAAGGGAGTTCCCTTAACCTCGCTATAGCAGGTTTCATTAAGTTTTTCTTTGTTTGGAAGTCACAAATTTCATCTCGTTATAGCGGTTATTTCATAATAGCTGTAATAGTTTTTGTAGTGTTTTACTTAGACTTGCGTGGAAGGAAATTTGGGAGTGGGAAAGTTTCCGCGTAATGACCGATATCTCGTTATAGCTGTGTTTGTAATATCCAGTTTCCCCTTTATCATGTATGTGAAAAATTTGCCTTACATGACATGTAACGCATGGTGCCATTTTTGTAATGTTTATCCTCAGAACAGCTGATTCTCTTTGTGGATTGACTCATAGACAGACACTATGAGCTATCCCCCACCAGATGGAGGCTATGGTTATCCAGGGGGAGGATACCCACCTCCTCAACCAGCCCCTGGCCAGTATCCCCCAGCACAGCCGAATGCCGCAGGGGCTTATCCACCCGCAGCCTACCCAGCTTACCCACCCCCTCCGGCAGCTGGTGGTGTGAGTATCTCATAAGTACTGATTCTGTATTCTACCCCTTTGTAGACTGATCCAAAGTATGCTTGGGCAGTTGTCTGTGGGAAATAGCAAATCACCCCAGCCTCAATGGGGTAGATGTACATGTTTGTAATATATCAATAATGCTGCAATTGCAATAACAGTGGATGTATTGTCTTGAAATTGAACAAATATTATTTGCTTCTTTTTCTTCTGCAAGGTACATTGCAGTTGTATACTGCCCAGTTCTGTATCCTCGGCAGTAGTTGTGAAACTTTTTTATGAAGACCATTTAAATTCACTTTGAGGGTGCTACATTTCTCTCACACTGAGCAGACACTCTGGAATCCTGTCCCAACTCTTTACATACAGAGACCTCACAATGTACACAGCTTCTTGACTTAGACTTCAACCCCCCTTACATGGAACCTTGTAACAGAATTTTTCTTAACAGTGGAGTAACGATTCATGTCCCAAAATCATTATGTATGTGACAGATAAGTCTTTGTATGATTATTGTCCCCGCCGAACGAGTTCGAGCAGGGGACTATGAAACGGGCTCCGTACGTGTGTGTGTCTGTGCGTCCGTGCGTCCGTGCGTCCGTCCGTGTGTGATTACAATTTGTTCAATTTGCTACTTCTCTGTCATTTATGAGCCAATTTTGATTCTGTTTGCTTTATATGATAGCACTACATGGGAGCTTTAAAACTTCTACACAGAATTTCAGTTGTGACCTTTGACCTTGACCTTTGACCTATATTGTACATTTGCTACAAAATGCTACTCCTTCGCCATTTCTAACCCGATTTCGATTCCGTTTGCTTTAAGTGATGGCACTAGGTGAGGGCTTCAAAACTTCTACACAGAATTTTGACCTTTGACTTCTTTGACCTTTGACCTTGATTTTTGACCTATATTGTACATTTTGCTACAAAATGCTACTCCTTCGCCATTTCTAACCCGATTTCGATTCCGTTTGCTTTATATGATGGCACTAGTTGAGGGCTTCAAAACTTTTACACAGAATTTTGACCTTTGACTTCTTTGACCTTTGACCTTGATTTTTGACCTATATTCTGCATTTTGCTACAAAATGCTACTCCTTCGCCATTTCTAACCCGATTTCGATTCCGTTTGCTTTATGTGATAGCACTAGGTGAGGGCTTCAAAACTTCCACACAGAATTTTGACCTTTGTCTTCTTTGACCTTTGACCTTGATTTTTTACCTATATTGTACATTGGCTACAAAATGCTACTCCTTCGCCATTTCTAACCCAATTTCAATTCCATTTGCTTTATGTGATGGCACTAGGTGAGGGCTTCAAAACTTCTACACAGAATTTTGACCTTTGACTTCTTTGACCTTTGACCTTGATTTTTTACCTATAAAAATTGCACATTTTGTTACAAAATGCTACTTCCGGCGGGGACATATATTACGCACCGCGTAATTTCTACTTTTCCTTGTATACATCTGTTTTGCTATCTAATTTTAAAAGCAAATATTTCAAAATTGAGAAAAATGACCTTCACAATTATATTCTAGAAGAGAAAATAAGTGCTGTTACGTATGGGACCAGAAAAATTTTGTTTTTTTGAACATTTTTTTCAACCTCAAAACTCTCTGAAAGTATATCATTCTACAACTTGTAACTCACTGTGATGAAAGTCACAAGACTCAAGATTATCACAGGTAAGTTTCATGTCATGAGACAAAAAGCTCTCATTACAGGTTCTAATTAAAGACAGACATGACGTGTTACGTATGGGACAGTTACGTATGGGACAGTTTGTCCCCCATTCATTTAGTGTGTGAAGAACCATGTTTATGGGTATTTTGCATATTTATTGAAGTAAAATCAGTTGAAACTACTCAAATACTGATCCAGATTGTCAAGGAAACAATATTCCCCAAATATTCATCATCATAATCATATTCAATCATAGTTTTATATTTTTATGACCAACCTGGGTATGCATGCCCTTTGTCCCCCATTCGTTTAGTGTGTGGAGAACCATGTTTATGGGTATTTTGCAAAATAATTTTGCAAAATACCCATAAACAAGTTTTTGCATAATCATTGAGGTGGAATCAGTTGAAATTACTCAAATACTGATCCAGATTGACAAGGGAACAATATTCCCCAGATATTTACCATCATAATCACATTCAATCATATTCTATATTTTTTATGACCAACCTGAGTATGTATGCCCTATTTTTATCAGAATAGTTACTACTGAAAAATTGAATAGTTTATTAAAGTGTTTACTTCCATTGATGAAGGGCAGTTTGCCATTTAGTTTCAATAAAAAACAACTTGACACAAGAAATATTAAGTTTAATAAATAAGCAATACCTGCTGCGTAGAACCCCAGTGATCGAGTAGACATATGATGTCTGTCTATCAGTCAGGTCATTGATTCGAGTCACACCTCAGTATGTATACCCATGAATTTTGTTGTGGCTACTACTGAAAACTGAATAAGGACAATTTGTGTATCACTTGCAATAAAAAAAAAATCATTTTACTTTTTTTTTCTATTATATATATCACAACCATTTCAAATTGGATCTCCATCACATAAACTTTGAATTCCTCTAGTCTTAGGATTTTATGCTCTAATAAGTAATTCATATACTTGGTTTCCAATCATCTCTTTAAATGTTGAAGACTGAATCCCCATTTCTACAAAAAAACTATACCATCCCTTTAATGATGATTTTTCATTGTGTATTTTGCCATTTTCCCCTCCCCCTTTCTGAAAATTGTTCAGTCAAGTTCATGTATTGTTTCAAGTGTCTGTAACTCAAAAAGTAGCTACAATGTTGGGATGCTTTCTTCAGGATGATTGACCATTTGTATACTGAGAGACCTTCCCAGCTAGCTACATGCATTCACATGCAATATGTATGAGGATGTCCCATACGAAACGCATTTGTCCCATACGTAACATTATTTCAATGCCTAATAAAAAAAAATTCTTTTACTTTTTTTTTCTTTTTTCTCAGGTATTTAATTTCTCTAAACAATAAATTAGAAGTTTCCAAAAGGGCATTAAAATAACCTAAGCAATTTCAGAAAAAACCTAAAAAAATGACCTCATTTTGTTACGTATGGGACATCTCATGATAGGACACGAGCTGATTTGCATAATCATTTGCATAATCCCTAAATTTTCATACCAAGTTAAACTATGTGATGAACTTCTTATGTCCACATATTAATCAAATATCATTTGCTTTCCTTTGAATTAATATGAATTTTTATAAATGTCCCATACGTAACGCTGTGTTTCACATTTATGCAAATGAAGCCCTTGAAATTTGCATAAATTTACATAATATCATTTTTTCCTCCACGGAAATCAAAACTTCAACTCATAAGGTTCAAAATGATACCAAACATGTCAATATTGAGCAAAGATGAAATTTAGCCTTCTGAGGGGACCTTATCTTGGACTTGCCCTAAAATGAAAGAAACTGCCAATCAAGAGTCCATGACTTTATTATAATAGGAGTTGCCTGTGCAGGAAAATCAACTTGTTATTTACATGTTTTGTATATTTTTGGTTTTTTTGTTTAATGTTATTAATGGAAACTTGAAATATATCTTCTTCTTTTTTCAGTCCCTCCTGCCTGAATGATTCAGTACTATATACCACACAATCTCATTTTAATCTTCATTATCTGTAAGAATGGTTATTATTATAGGAATGTTACCATAATTTCTCCATTTTTATTTCATTCTGAGATTTACAGTCCACCTTCCCTACATCAAATCCAGGGGAATGGAGAAAATCCTTCATTTGTCATAAAATTTTGCTTTCAAAATAAAGTTGGTGATGTATGTTTAAACAGCACTGTACATTTATCAGGGCAACATTGTTTTTAATGTTTGTTTTTTTAATGTTTGTTTGTTAGTTTGTTTGTTTGTTTATTTGTTTTCTATATGCGTGCATTCTGTGAAGGTCCCACCTCCCCCGGTCTACAACCCAGGACCTCCTCCTCCACAGGGGATGGCACCAGGACAGCCGTATCCCACCCCTGGGGCTCCTCAAGGTTATCCCACACAGGTATAATCTCGTTATCCATCAAATTTTTGACATTAAGGCCCTAGTTTTCTCTCCTTTTTTTTTTTTACTTTGGGGAGGGGGGGGGGAATGGTTTGCTTTATTCCTTGTGTATTAATGTTTCAGACATTTTACATTTAATGCTTCTGTATCAAAGTGGGGCAAAACCACTATTTGTTTAGGGTGTCACTTTGTTCCACAGCTTTTTTCCATTTGGTTTGATATGTGAATGTTTAGAATTTACTCTATCCCTCTCACTGGCTGTACAACTTCCCGTCTTATCCCCTGCTCCTCCCTCAAGATAGCTTGCTTTGGTCCCTATCACTTAAAAGTATGTCAGTATGATATGTTTTCGCTCCAAAACCATGCTGCAATACGTCTGTAAAAATGTTGTACAGGTTACATCCTCGCACTAATTTTCTCCACAAACCGTAGCTGGTTTAAATTGGCATTTTGATATTGACTGCCACAAGTACTAATGATCACTTTGTGTATGAATCAATTTGTTGTTTCTGAAAGGCAGCGTTCATGTATGAAATAATGTAAAGTTATGGCGATAATGATTAGGACTCTAGTACTGTCACACAATTATTACTGTTTTTGTTTATTAGTTACACAGTGCACTCCCATTTTAACGAACACAGTGTGGCAGTTATAACAACAATTTGTCACAACAAAGTGAAATTTCAGGTCCCAAAGTTATTGACTCAGTCAACGGTGATGCTGTTTTGTTTTTTTCTCCCGATAAAGTTCTGTGCTCTTTCGATATGCTGAAAAAAGTGAAAACATGTTGACATTTCTTTTTATATTTTTTGTACGGTACTGCTACATGTGTATATATTTGTGATGTCATGATCTGTATTCAGTCTTCTAACTCAATGATCTGACACCAAAACTTCAAAAATATATAGGTTTTGAATAGATTTTCTGATTTACTCAAACTTTCACAGCTGTATTCTACTGATATTACTGCATTCACTCAACATGTATTTTGGGGTTTCATTTTCCTTTAAATTCTTGTACAAAAGTAGTTGATATATGCAAGTAGAAGATTATTCAATATTCATTCACAGCATGTCATCACAGTACCACATTCCCACTCTTTGTCCCCAGTACCCCCCGCAGGCTGGTGGATATTACCCTCAGGGGTCAGGAGCTCCGGATGAGATGGTCCCCGGGAAGAAACCAAAGAAGGCCAAGAAGCACAAGCACCGGCGGCGATCAAGCTCAAGTTCATCATCATCATCATCGTCCTCATCATCTTCGTCATCGTCCTCCTCCTCTTCCTCTTCCTCCTCAGGCGGTGGAGGGAGAAAGGGGAAGAACAAGGGGAAGAAGAACAAAGGGATGAAGCACAAGAATAAGAAGAACAAGAACCGTGGTCATCCACGTTAGATGTGTCATCAGTACTACTGTTAGGCAGAAGAGAGCATGAGTTGTCACCAAGTTGAGGTTTTTCATTCTTTTTCTTTGTTTTCAGAAAAAAGAGAGAAGAAACAGGGGTAGAGGAGGCAATGAATTAAGGCTTCTTATGTTTTCCACGTAATTGTATTTTTGTGAGAGTAATAGAAAATTAAAAAAGAAATGACTTTTATGGAATACACCTGTATGTTCACTCTTAATAGCTTTTAGTGTTTTATAATTTCTTAGTTCTATTTTCTCTCAGTTATATGGGTTTCATTTTGAAATTTACCTCTGACATACATGAAACTCTGATGGAAATCTGTATCTCATGTGTATGTATTTCAAGTATTATATCATAAAGAAAATTATATGTAATTCAAGCTGCATTTTTACTATTTTGGTATGTGTGATACATAGACAAGAGTTGTTTGGATACTTGATTTTGATATGACACTCGCCAAATACAATTTGTAGTACCCACTGATTCTGTTCCAATAATGCCAAAGGACTACTACAACTATGATTGGAACAAGCTGTTATCATTATTGTTGATGCTATCTTGATTTGATGTGTGGTTATGGTGAGGAAATTGTAGAAGTATGGTGTTAGGCTTGATTTATCGTTATAACCAATCCTCATATTTATCACCGATTTCAGTGTGATTATGAATGATAGGCTTTAAGCTGTGCTGGTTTCTTATATAGGGATGATGCAAATAATTTCGACAAGTTCTTTTTATGAATGCAATTCATTTAAAGAGGAAATCCACCCCAAAACATTAATTCAAACAGAAAGAGAAAGAGAGAGAGAGAGAAAAAAAAAAAATCCCAACAGAATGTCCAAAAATGCTGATACAGGTAAAAGCATATTTCTATACCAGAATATATAGAGAGTAAACATTGATTTTGTTCCTTTTTATTTTTGGTGGTGTAAGGCAAGTTTTATGCTTATACAGCTTAAATATGACATTTTTTTTTGTCATTTCTGCATATGAAATGAGTAAGAAATTGTGAGGGCATGACATCATCAACTTGCTGGTTTAAGTATTGATAACGACTGGTCAAGAAGTGTTTTCCCAAGATTTTGAAATTTCAGAATATCATAACTTCCTCATTTCTCATCTGATATTTATCATATTTCTTTCTTTTTTCTCTGTTCTGCATGAATTTTTATCTCTCTTTCTTATGATATTACAAGTCTGGAATGGATTATTCTTTAGAATAGTGGTAGACCCGTAAGTGACAAGTGTGTTTCATAGCTAGAAGGGATAACTGTGTGCTAGAAAAATTTCAAAAGAAATCGCAAGAAAAAGAGACATTTCTTGCATCTGAAGTAGAGGTGGCATTGATGAAATTGCTCGCTGAAAATTATCTTTTTGTATTCTGTAATTGAGACAGAAGGGCATGTATATGAAACAAGTCATACAGGAAACAACTGTGCATTATATTCAAAGAGTCTTTCATGTGTAGTGTGTGCTTTGTGTGATTGATAGTCAAGAAAATGATTATGAACTTATTTAATGATTAAATTATATTAGCACTAGCATTTGCACAGTAGCGGTACATGTAATTCTTTCATTGTATCAACAATATTTGATATTAAAAGGGAACAATGCTGTCCAAGTTGGCCGAGAGAGAATAGCCACTAATTTTGATAAAAATGAACGTTTGGAAACATGTAATACACATGCCAAACTAAACCAAAAATAAAGCCGTTGGAATGCTATTTTTATCACTTGACTTCCAAAGCAATTTACATATGTATTATTAAATAAGGCAGTTGTGTTGCTGCCTCCTTAGTGTTATGTTGTTAAGTAGACATCATTATATTACAAATATAGCAATATCTTATCAACTTTGTGTTAAGAAACTTCATTTTTTTTTAATTTCTCACAACTCTAGAATAATGCTGTGCCAAAAAGAAAGAAAAATAATTATAAATGAAAATGAAAATTATTGGCCTCTTTCTAAATTCATGCCCAAAATGTGACATGGAGATCAGATGAAAATGTGTGTACCAGTAATAGTGACTGAATTGTTAAGCTATGTATGTTGACATTTCATATCAAAGACAGCATTTACATAATGCGCTCAAAGATCACCAAAGGAAAGACGACCTTAAAGAAGTCAACTTTTTCGAAAACAAAATCTGAAAGTTAATTTCGTTTCAGGACTATAATAGTAT
The DNA here is from genome assembly GCF_040938485.1 of Diadema antillarum. Classification (NCBI taxonomy): domain Eukaryota; kingdom Metazoa; phylum Echinodermata; class Echinoidea; order Diadematoida; family Diadematidae; genus Diadema; species Diadema antillarum. The sequence goes on from NW_027271039.1 coordinate 1,133,021, forward strand.
CGCTGGAAAAGGACTTTGTTTTGATACATGGCAGATTCACCACCCATTTATGTATGTATGTATGTATGTATACCTATAATTATGATATGAGTCACATTATATTCATGCAATCCTTAATTAAAAGCAATATTTGTATCCAAGTCTTTTTCAGGAATAATGCTTTGATATGATCATGTTATAGTCGTGCGACACCTCATTAAAAGCAATGCATCCTTGTTTTTTGTGAGAACATAAAACTTTGATAGTGTCTAATTTTGTCACTTATCTTTTATTTAATTGAAACTACATGTATCACTGTATGTTGGGTTTTTTTCTTCAACATTACATGATAAACGTGATCAGTGATTTATTTGTTTGTTTGTTTGTTGGTACATTTAACAAAAAAAAAAAGATGCAGATTGTCAACTATGTGTACAACAAACATGTATACATGTACCACATTTTTTTTTTTTTCAAAACGGCTCAACTTTTGACCCTGTAATAGTGTTGCATAAACGTATGACCTATATAATTATGCACACATTGCTATATGTATTCTCTCTCTCTCTCTCTCTCTCTCTCTCTCTCTCTCTATATATATATATATATATATATATATATATATACACACAGTATATAATATATAGATACAGATATAGATATCTAATATAACATGATTTCTTGTAAGTACGCTGGTAAAATACATTGCATGGGAAAGTGAATGCAATCTATGAACGACATGCGTAATTGAATTGTCATTTCTTCTTACCCAGCAAACATCAATCTGCATGACAGAACAGCAAAGATACAGTGTATATTGATTTTTTTTTACGCCCATAATGCCATTTCATTCTTGGATCAATAATACAGCACACGAAAAACATTCATTTAATTATTGCACTGCCAGTATATTCTTTTAGCATATCATGATTGCAATAAGTTTGTAAAAACACAAAATGTTAAACATAGTACAGTTTACTTTGGTAAAAATCAGGGGGGCATTTCATGAAGCATTTTGTCCGACAAAGTTGTCGGATAAACTTGCTCTCAGATAATCAGATGCAAGGATTTCAGTAGCTTGTAACAGTTTGTCAGAAAAATATCCGACCAAAATGCTTCATGAAATGCCCCACCCCCCCCCCCCCCCCCCCCCCCCCCCCCCAAGGGACAAAAAGTTCCATCTCCATGTAACATTATTGTACCAGAAAATAAACGAAAACAGAGAAGGAAAAAAAAAAACACACACACACACACAAAACAAAAAAAAAAAGAGGGGGATGAAAAAGGAAGTCAAACGGAAACATACACTGATATATCAAGGAAAAAAATCCACATCATGTTTGCATTGAAATGTATAGGGTGAAGGCAGATAAATAGATTTTAGATGTTTTAGTGTATCCAAATAAATGTTAGAGCCACTACTTTCAATTTGTAGATGAAAAAACAAAACAAAACAGATTTAGCGCTTTAAAAATATTGTACATTGTAGTTCTTAAATGTGAGTTAGGGATTGAAACAACTGATGTAAAAATGTTCAACAGTACAATCAAAGTTATAGTAAAGTGTTGTCAATACACAACATTTGAGCAATAATGTTTTTTTTGGATAATTTTTAGAATAAACCGTCTAGTTATGCGTTATTAGGAAAATTAGGGATATTTCTTCATGTTTGTGGTTTATTGCAAAATATGGTGTAAGGTACAAGTAGGGTGTTTTGTTTTACAACTGAACAATTCATAATACAGCATGATATGCATCGAATGTGATAAGTCGAACATTTTTTCTTTCATCACTGCTGCCAATGGTAAACAAATGGTTTTAAGAAAGTTTTGGAATGCTTCACATGTTTTCACCTAATACAGACATATCGGAAGAGTTTGTGACGTCACAATACCCCGTTTGTTTTTACCCGCAATTACCGTTAAGGCTGTGCCACACCTTTCCGGGCAAGCCTTGCGTGCGACTTGCGAAGAATAATTTTTGCTCTGCCCGGAGGTCCCCGCAGATGACCCGCACATGACAGCTGGTACCTACCACGTATCGCACCCGTAATTACCCGAAGTTGCGAACGCAAGTTCTCCTTATCTGAAGCCAAGTTTTGGCCCTGTCACATCTTTCCGTGCAAGATACGCGGGCTCGATGGGTATGGTGATTTTCGAGCACGCAGGACAATTTTTGCAGGCGGACAAGGATTTTGGCGAGTTTCGACATGCGTCTTACCTGCTGGACCCGTGCTACTTACTTTCTACTTACGTCCATTCCGTTTGAACTGCGTGTAGGTGCATGGGTGGCGAGTGAGGGCTGCCAACTCGGTGAAGGAATTCCTCTGAAGGAATTTGATATGGCAGGTGTCCCACAGAATGTCATGCAGATGACACGCGCTTCCGGCGCGAAAGCATAGATCCACGTCGGTCGGGTAACTCGCGTACTTCAAGCGGGTCAACTGACTTGCGGCAGCTACGAGCCTCCTACTGGTGTTCTGCGTGGACCTCTGCGGGCAATCCAAGCGACTCGCCCGGAAAAGGTTTGGTCATGCTCAAAACTTGGCTGCGGGTAAATCGTACTTGCGTGCGCACCTCCGGGCAACTGCGTGGGCGAAATATCATACGCACTATGTACTGTCAGGTGAGGTCCGGGTAGCATTCCCCCCCCCCCCCCCCCCCCCCCCCCGCAAATCAACCCGCAATGTTTTCCCAGACACAGTGTGACAAGGCATTGAGCATGCTCAAAACTTGTTCCGGGTGAGTCGCGGAGGCCATTAGCGGCAGCACCTCGCAGGCAACTCATACGAGGGTACTTCGCAGCTGTAACGCACGTACTCCGCAGCCCCCGTATGTCGCTCGTAACTGAAAAAAACTTATTGCTTTCGAAGCTCTCACGCAGGTAACATGGAATACCCGCAAGTAGCAGGTATAATTAGCACGGGACTAGCAGGTAAGACGCAAGTACAGAACTCGCCAACATTCTTGTCCGCCCGCAGATTTTCTTTTATTCTTTTTTATTCTGCATGCTGGGAAAAACCCTACTCGCAACAAGCCCGCGTAGCTTACCCGGAAAGTGTGACACGGCCTTTACAATCGAAGTTTTGGTCGGTGCTCTTAAGAATGCAACCTCTACCCTGTTTCAAGTCGCATAACAGTTGGTCATAAGACAACAATATAGTGAAATATGCAGGTAAAAGGCCTGTTATAGCAAAACACTCCTAAAACACATTGGTTTTTATGAAGGTCCCAACTTTGTTTCGTTTCATGCCACGATATCGACATAGCTGAATATTATACCAAGTTAATTGTACTGTTTTGGATACTATTTTAAGATCATTGTTATAACCACGGTTGATGATCGATATTCAGATAAATCGTTCATCCAAAATCATATAAGATTCGTTTTCCCGAAAATATGTGGGGGGGGGGGGGGGGGGGGAGAGATGGAAAAAGTGTGTGTACTAACAAACCCTCGGAATAAAGAACATTTCGAATAACGAACTGTAATCGTTTAGAACAAGGTTTCATTCACTTTGCAGTTCGATCTGAGAAATGTGTCACTGTCTGCGTGATTCCATGTTATTCCAGTGACGATTTGTGAACAGTTCAATTACAGAGACTTTATGGTGATGAGTACCGTCATCAACTATGGCCAGTTTGAGTACATGAGAAACATTTGAGTATATGAATATAAGAACGACCCAAGTCCAATTTTTGGCAAAATTCAGTTTGACATGGGAAATTGTAGCTTACGCATGGACTAATCTTGTGTATAAATGATAAATCCTAATTACCCCCGGAAGTGCCAGAAATAAATGAGTTAAATCTTATATGAATGTAAGAATGAAGGACTTGGGTCATTCTTACATTCATATTATAGCGCCCTCTCTCGTCCTTCTCTCATCTCTATAGAAGAATATCATGTATATGAATCAAAGAACGACCCAAGTCCATATGAATCAAAGAACGACCCAAGTCCATCACACAAAATGGCCTCTCCACAATTAATGTAAATGTTAATTGTCATAATAATATATGTTCTAATTTGTATATACGATGTTGCCTTCCCATCACAGTTGGATAGAATATTATTGGACAAATAAGAAAGATAGGAAGTTTTTTTAAGTTTACTCGAAATGGTCTTCCATGGACTTGGGTCGTTCTTATATTCATATACTCATTTATATTCCATAAATGTTAAATTTAATCGTTCTCTGATATGAATATCCATCAATGGTTTTTCTTTGATCTATCACACCAACCTAAACATGACGCGGAAATGCGCTTGTGGTGCATGACTGTCTCAATTCTATCGATTTCAGATATCATGTACAATCTTGCAATATGATTGATCAATCGATACTTCCAATCGATAGCACGTTTCCGTAGCAAGAAGCGAACTTGCAATCAGTTCCAAGTTGCAATTGATTTGCAATTGATTTTGTCACCCTTTCATCAGATACAATAATGAAAATGGGAATTTATTTGTGGGATTTGCAATTAACTACAACTTCTTGCAACGCCCACTTAAAGACTTAAATCAGTTGTATACTGTGTTGACAAATGCAACGCTTCATTTTTCTTTTCTACTCTTCTTTCTGTCATTCTCTTCTGACAGTGTACAGCATACTGTGGGGTTTTCATTGCCAACCAACACTCATAGAATTTGCTGGGTCAAATGATTTCTTTAAATGCTATTAGAAGAATACTTGTACATAGAAACTTTCTTTTCAAGTGATATTCATTTTTTAAATGAAATATGATCACAGTAATGTCAATCCTTTTTTTTCAAGAACCCATTCCATTTGGGGCACTTCACAGCTTACTGATTTTGAAATGTCTACGGAATTGTCTTTTACGCAATGATAATGATAGTCTCCATAACACTTTGATTTTCATTAATTTTTACCATTGTACTATTCAAGCATTTTGAGCGATCAATCTGCATATACAAACCTTAAAACAAGCTATTTTACAAGTATAAAAGTGTTGAATATATCAATATCTTCATCTATGCATATATATATATACAATTGCTTCAGCGATAATATTATTGCTCTTTATTATTTTTTTTTTCTGACAGTAGTGAATAACATGGCTTTAACAGGAGGTATGATTTTTACAACAAACGTTTTGGCAGCTATTGAAATGGCATCTCTTTGCATTTGCCTTTTGTGTCTAAGTGACATGGATGCAAAATTGAATGAAGTCGTTAATCTGAAAAGAAAAATCAAGATCCGCCACCTTAATTCATGAATACACTTTGAATAGATATCAAAACAAATATTTTTGGCTGATATATCGGTGTTTCACAACTGCTACTTTGATATACAACCGAGCTCAGACACTCTGGATGCTTTGAAGCTGCGATGCTACAACAATGACTGTCTTATAGTTTATGACAAATATTCAAGGTTTGAAAGTGAACAACGTAATATTTTTTCCTACCCTTTTTAATAGAAGAATATTTCAGGAAGCTTCAGTATCTAGCATATATATGATTATGATACACCATACAAAAGACAGACGACGAGAACAATAATTATTTGGAATAAAGCGATAGCACGTTGCCCTGGAATAGAATAAAATAGAATATAGATATTCACATTAATGTCTTTTGACAATTTTCAGTTGTCAGTTGAATGATTATAGACATACAATTGACGAGACAAGACAAAACGAAACAAACGTAACTTTCTAATTGATATAGAATGTAAAAGACTCATATTAATCTCTTATTATTGAAAAAAAGTCTGTTTTATACTTATTCTCAAAAATTTCCTTTTGATGTCATTACAGCTATGAGTATAATATAAAATACGAATAAACTGTATCAACTATGCATGTAACACCCCTATACAAACAACACATACGCACACAAACATTTTATGTAAAAGGTGTCCTTACTTGGTTACATAAGGACTCCCACTTCTTTCTCTCACAGAAAGGAGGTCACAAAATTTGTCTGCTTCAATAACTTGTTTTGTTGGTTACAAAAAAAAAAAAAAAAACAGCCTTCGCAATCTCACACAAACTTACCGCTGTAGCGCATTTCATTATCCCCTTTATTCGTGTGGCATCTGTGCTCTTGTGTCTTACGTTTGTGTGTGCGCGCGTGTGTGTTTTTAGTTAAAGATATACACCACGCTGACATGCTCGACGCGGATTCGCGGTGATTTTTTTTCTTTTTTGTCTTCGATACCGTTGTTGTTTCGTTATGTCATTAGACCCTTCTGAATAACAATTTCCAGAAAGACGCCTGTCCAGCAGACCATTGTGCTCACTTTTATTGCTGGGTAATGAATAGATCAGGGCCCTATTTTATCAAAAGATGTAATCGAATTTGAATTTCCGTAACACACAGGCTGCCATACTATAGACTTATGATTGAAATCAACAATGTCATCAATAATAACTCTTCATAAAACAGGGCCCTGGTTTGTAACGTGCTGTAAAAGGGATGTCCCCTTCCACAGTACCCTATATAGTAATACTTCGTAACAAATAGATATGGCCCTGTAAGTGGGGGCTAGAAACTCGTTGAAGTAATTATATGAGTTATTTTTCTTTCTCTTGTGCTCAATATCATATTCCTTGACCTAACTTCTTACATTATACAAATAGTGGTATCAGTAAACACACATGTTTACAGAAAGGAAAGAGGAAAGGAAAGGAAGAATTTAAGTCTTATGTGCATGAATATGTACATCAAGAGAGTGTAATTATGACATAATATTCACATTTTTCGATTTTTTTTATAGATTCAACTATCCACGTTCTACTATTCGACTTTCAACGTAATACAGGGCTTCAAATTTCACTTCCTGGAAGAGTACACAGAAAGGAATGTATGAGAAACCATAATCAATGATAACGTAAAACAGTCTGTAAACATAATTTTGGTCGTTTTAACAAAGACCCATCGAACAAAACATCCAAACCGATCCCCTATTCTAAAATGACGCATATACAAAAGAAACGTCACGCTTGGTTAGGACAAATTTCATTACATGTATC